>NW_007580559.1:11731-13065 GCF_000690725.1 Stegastes partitus | reverse complement strand
GGTCGCGGGTCGCAGCCTCACGACGCTCGCGTCCGCGTCATCCCCGGGGCCCTCCAGCCCTGCGATCTGGGTCTGAATCTTCTTGTGGAGGTTCACGAGCCCAAAGGGGAGGGGCCGTTCAACCCTCTAGTGGAGGGGAGGGTCCCCAGTGTGACTCATCGACCTTGCCACTACACAGATGACTGCAAAGAACCAGACTGGTCTCTGACACGGAGGAGGCCCAGAACATCTCGTCGATGGCAGATGTACGGCCGGAGACGTCAGCCCAGGCCTTGGAGGTGGCCACACGCCCGAGGGAGGTTTCGGGGCCTCTGGCAGGATCCGAGGATTCGGATGCTCCCTTGCCTCCGAACCTCCCACGACTGACCCGCTCTCCGGATGCTGCAGAGGAGAGTCCCGTGTGGTACGAGTCTGAGGGGGGTGGGGACTGGTCGATCAGCCCGTCCGGCTCAGCAGAAACCCCTCGGCCTCTGCCGCGCCGGAACCCCCGGCGTAGGGCACGGAGCACGCTCCAGCCATCCATGTTTGCGTAGGCTGGAGGGGGTGGGCTCCCGCTCCTGGTAGTAGGTACGGGAAAATAGAGGATGACAATAGGGTCAAATAGGGATGGCGAGGCTCCCTCTTGAAGACCCATACCGATTTAACATCTGGTCTGATATCACCTCCTTGTGACCGTTCGGAGGGGGACGTCCCCCCTTCTTTTTGGCTTTTCCTGGTTTTTTGGGAGGGGTTGGCTACCGGGGGTTTTGGTGGGGAGGGACTGCTTTTACCCCGGAGGTTGTCTGTTGCGGTGGACTCATATTTCAGGGGACCCGGAAGGCGGCGGCTTCCCGAGCTGGTCCGGGCCCCCCCCCGGGGGGGTTGGGCGTTCCTCTGGGAGGTTCTGGAAGGCAGTCAAATTTGGCGGCTGGTCCGGCCTCTCCTTTCTGCCGAGTCCGGGGTTGACCTCCTCTGCACCAGGTGCGCATGTATGGGGTTGGTGGATTTTTTCCTATGTATAAAAAACATTTTTTTAGGACGGGGGAGTTCCTAGAAGGCGGCAGCTTACTCCTGGGTGAGTTGGTATCAACAAGGGATGAGCGTGATGACACCGACGTTGCACAAGGGATAGGGAGGGGGCTGGCAGCCTCATCCTGACCACTAGCGGCGTCAATCCGTGTGAAGTTGGGTCTGATTCTCCCCTTGTCTGCAGGGGGGACAGAGTTAGCAGCCCGGTCCGGCGGGGGAGAGCTGGGTCTCTATGGACAGGCTCTCCCTGTCTCTGTCTCCCCTATGGTAAATTTTTGGGGGGGCTGGGTTGGGTGACTTCTGGAAGGCAGCAGCTCGCTGCGGCT
>NW_007580559.1:10573-11521 GCF_000690725.1 Stegastes partitus | reverse complement strand
GGCCTCTCGCCACGGCATGCTCTCTTTTCGGGTTTTCTCTGAAAGGATACTCTAGGTGTGACTAAGGGAGAGGTGTTGCCAAGGGGGCGATGGCCTCTCGTCACGGCATGCTCTCTTTAGCTCGATTTCCGGTTCTCTTATTTTTCTTCCCCCTCCACAGATGAGATGATGAGAAATGCGGGAGAAGGAGCTGCTGCGCCACGCAGCAATTTTCAACAACTTATCCGACTATTCAGTCAGCAGATTAAGGTGGCCCACCACCTTACTCAGGTCTCGCTGGACCCACCAGCGCGGTTGCCGAGACGTTTTCGGCAGCTGGAAGGGACGATTACCCGGGCTGTCCGGCCGGCCTACGTCACAGAGAGGACCAGTCTTCTGAGGGCAGGGAACGCCAGAAACTGGTCCTACACCACCATGCAGATCCTGAACGACCACTACACGGATCTGCAAAACCAGTTTCCTGGGGAGGTGGCGGCAGTCCCTACGCAGGATTGGAGATGGGCTCTGGAGGTGGCAGCTCGATGGTCCAGGCGGGATATGCGCCGCATGTCTGCCACTACACTGCAGCAGGCGGTGCGCAGGCTGGAGGGCCTCATGTTAGAGCTGACTGGGGAAGGAGGGGCCCCCTGCTCCCGGGGCACGGGGACGCCATTCCCGCTTGCTCAGACGCCGTCCTCGGTCGGGGCGGCCGGGGCCCGGATCGTCGCCCTCGCGTCAGGGCTCGTGCCGTCCTCCTCCGGGGGGGGGCGGTCGGCCGGGGCGCGGGAGCGGCGTCCGCGGTCTCGGTGGCAACGATCACAGGCTGGGTCCCACCCCCAGAGGCGGGGGTCACCGGCTGGACCACGGTCGCGGGTCGCAGCCTCACGACGCTCGCGTCCGCGTCATCCCCGGGGCCCTCCAGCCCTGCGATCTGGGTCTGAATCTTCTTGTGGAGGTTCACGAGCCCAA
>NW_007580559.1:2972-8927 GCF_000690725.1 Stegastes partitus | reverse complement strand
TTCCCTAACCTGACTCGGCAATAACACATGGCCCACGGGGCCCATGGTGAACACGACCCTTCTATACTTGCCCTTTACCCTAACCCTAACCTTGGTGGACCACGCCTAACCCTAACCGGGGTTCTACAATACCAGTTTGCCTGACCCATCTATGCCTTGGCTTTGCCTTAATAAAATTCTTTATGGGTACTTTACTCTTGTGGTACTTTGTTGGACTGTTCTTTAATTTTAGTCTTAGATCTCTTGGTTAATTCCTTTTGCTTACTGTTTATCCGCTTAGTCTGATGAGGAGCTTTATTGTCAATAGCAAATTTAATCTTAGTTTCAATTTGTTATACTTATATTTAAACTTTAAAATCAAAACTTGGGCGCCTCATCCCACCATGGATTGGCAGAGGGCATCTGGGCCCTCTTACACACTGATCTTCATGGTTTCCAGAGGTATAAGACTGCTGTGTTTCTACTATATCCTTCACTCAGGGTTTCAGATGGCTCCTGGGCATGCTAGGTAATATGCAGAGTAGTCTGATTAACTCATTTACATATATTTCCCAGGGTTCCTTGCGACAGTTGTTTAACACCATGACTCAAAGGTCTGGTACCTGGTATGACCCCGAGTAATTTGACACTTTTTTGACACCACTGATGTTTTTTCCTTGGGTGAATATGTTGTTATTTCAGGTTTTATAGCTGGCAATTTGAAAGTATAGCAATATTCGGAGTTGTGCGTTGTATGGGGCACGGGTATGGGCTTTTCCTCGGGTGAGAGTCTGGAAGGCAGCAGTGGTCTGCGGCTGGTCCGGATTCTCTTTGGGGAGGCTTGGAAGGCAACAGCTTGCTGCGGCTGGTCCGGGTCTCTCTCTCTCCCCCGGGGGGGTTCGTTTTGTCCTCATGACAATTAGCACTTGGTACACGCAATATGCAGATACAGACTCGCATATGGGCACCTGGGGTTCCTGGAAGGCAGCAACTAGCTGCGGCTGGTCCAGGTTCCTTTTACCTCTGGGTGGGCTCGTGAAGGCAGCAGGTTATTGCGGCTGGTCCTGGGAGCCCCAGGGGGGGTACTGGTGGTGGGGGGGGATGATGGTTCCTGAAGAGTTGTCTGAGGGGGCTGCAGTATTCTAACGACCTAGCTTCTCTCTGGATTCCGTTTTTTCCGCTTCCTCTTGGTGGGTGAGGCTTTGTATTCTGCCATGCTTGTCTTGTAATAAACCAGGTTACTACTTGTTGTTCTCTGCTCTGCATTTTTTACTATCTACTTGGCAATACATCACCACTTTGAACTTGAAGACGATGTGAACCTACTCCCTGCTTGTTTCCAGTAGCGACGTTTACCACAGCTCGAGTACCTGTAAAGCAAACTTAACACAATCAAAACTTTAACCACAACGGGACACACCCCGAGATTTGATCGCCCTCGGGGGCCTCCCTCGGGTGAGAGTGTCTAGTGATAATGGCCGAAACACTCAGTGATCCCGGGCACGCCCGCTGATAGGGGGGGACAAACGGGTCTGTTGTCCCGGGCCCAGAGTGGGGTGGGGGGCCCAGAACTGGACCCTCATTGAATTATGGATTTTTTTTCCCCCAAAGAAGGGCTATTAATGGAAAGAAACAGTGCAATATTTGAGTTAGAAGTTTCAATTTGTTTTCGTCTGAACTGTCCTTAATATCTTTGGAGTTGCCCTCCACCCCCACCTCCAACATTAAATGGTTTGACCCCTGATCAACATCTGATGTCCTTTTATTGGAAGTTCGGATTTTGCACTTCAGCACCAAAATGTCCGCTCAGCAGAAGTCTGGTGCTCAGAAAAGGAAAAAGAAGAGAAAAAGAGAGGAAGAAAATAGAGGCCTTAGAGATTTGCTTAAAAAATACTTTTAAAAGGGTGGTGACACGAAGCTGGAACTAGTAAAGTCAACGTAGAGCAACGTAAGAAACAACGGAGCCAACGTTTGTCAGCCTTGTGACGTGTTTTGGCTAGCTCTTAATATCCATTAGCTGTGATAAAAATCCTGACAAAACACGAGTTGTTTGACACAAACGGACGAGTTTAGTGGCTCCATCAGAGAGGATGAGACAGAGAGGCCGAGGCGAGAGATCCACCTGCCGTCAGGTAACAGAGATGAGGAGGAAGGGGCCCGCTGGTCCGCAACAGAGGGACAGAGTCAGACCACGGATGAGACTGAGAGAGGGAACGAGTCACGGTGGAGCGGGAGGGGCTTGCTGCCCAGTCGGACAGTCTGAGCAGGATGGATGGAAGAGATGTAAAGAAAGCAGAATAAGAGGAGGCAAGGTGAGGAGCAGGTGAGGAAGAGCAAAGAAAAGGGGAGATGTGGGTGAGTGGAGCGGGGGGGGGGCATCTAATATCATCTTGTCCCGGGCCCAGGGAAGGCTGTCAGCTGGCCTGATCCCGGGGTCCATGACTGATGATGTGTCCTGCTAAAAATAACTGTTTTTTGGCATTTTGCCGCATAAGTTCCGTGTCTAGTATTACCCAGGTCTTAAACTGAACTTACCTCAAACCCTGTAGGAGTATGTCAGTTTAATAAACACTCGGTGTATACATAAGAAGTCTACTCTTAATGCAGGACAGCAATACTTTGTCTTAAAAACATTTGGCAACTTTATTAAGGACTGGATCATGGCATTTTTAAAATTTTTGTACTTAATGCTTGGATATCGGTGATGGTGTTTTATAACATACCCTACCCTAACCCCAACCTCAACCCCAACCCTACCCCTACCCCCTAACCCCTAACCCTAACCCCTAACCCTTAACCCCTAACCCTAACCCTAAAATCCCAGGCAAGGGAATGGAGAGTGTTTTGACGACGTGCGACGGCCAGTGCAACACCGTTACCTTCCCACCCCAAACTGCTTTGCCGTCGCGCACGGCAGGGGAAGCTATCGAGACAAATTTCAAAAACCTAACCCTAACCCCTAACCCTAACCCCAACCCTAACCCTAACCCTCTCCGGACAGCTGGCCCGTTCCTCACAGGATCCCCGCTGGGAGGCCGATCGTCAGCGATTGTGGTTCAGAGTCCTACCGTGTCGCAGAATTCATTGACCATTTCCTCAATCCTCTCTCCCACAAGCATCCGAGCTACGTTAAGGACACCTATGAGTTTGTCAATAAATTGAAAGATATCACAGTTCCCAGTCACACTTTTATTTTTACGATAGATGTGGAGTCGCTTTATACTAATATCAACACCGATCTTGGTATAAGAGCAGTGAAAGAGGCGTTCCTGAGGTACCCAGATAAAGATCGTCCAGACCAGGTGATTCTGGATCTGCTGGAAATCACCCTCACTCGAAATGACTTTGAATTTAATGGTCAATTTTTCCTCCAGGTCTCAGGGTGCGTGATGGGACGGAAATAGTCCCCAGCTTATGCCGATATCTATTTGGCACACTGGGAAGCTTCCATTTTTCCGTCCTGTCCTAAATTACCAATTCTTTATCTTAGATATCTGGATGACATCTTCGGCCTCTGGACCCATTCAGAGGGGGATTTTGACCATTTCATTCATACACTCAATAATCATCATCCTAAAATTCGACTTAAGGCTAATTTGCAGCAGTTCCAGGCAGAGTTCCTTGATACGCAGGTTTTCTTTTCTTCTTTCCAGGATCACTCTAAACAGTTAGCCACGAGAGTGTACTTCAAACCCACCGACAGACACGCTCTTTTACATAAATCTAGCTATCATCCGCGCCATACCTTTAAGGGCATCATCAAATCACAACTTATCCGGTTCCACAGGATCTGTACCTTCAAAGCAGATGTTGAGGTTGCTACAAAAATACTTTTTACAGCCTTGAGACCGCGAGGGTATTCCACCCGATTCCTCAGATCCATCAAACAACAGGTCAATTCTATATTTTCCTCTCATACATCTTACAGCAGTAAACCTAAACAGTCTAACCTTATTCCGTTCATTACCACTTACTCTACGCAGTTAGCCACCTTCAATTCCAACATTAAACACAATTTTCAAATAGCACAAACCAAAATAGAAGACCTCAAACAATACAAAACGATCACAGCCTACAGACGCAACAAAAACCTTAAGGACATTTTAGTTCATACAAAATCACAATCCGTTCCAAACAGTATCAAAAAATCTAAACATCAATTCATCCATTTAACTTACCTTGAAAATATTCACGCCAACCGAGGCCTTCCTATTTTACATCCTCAAAAGTATTCGATCGACAGTGTCAATGTGGTTTATGCTCTCAAATGCTCTCTGTGCAATAAAATCTATATAGGTCAAACAGGCAACAGTCTCAGAACTCGCTTATATCAACATTTGTACAATATCAGGAAAAAAGGAAACACGCTTTTGTATCAACATTTTATTCAATATAATATTCATCATTTACAATGTCTAGTCGTTGAAGGCAATAGTCATTGGTCATTTTCTGAAAGACTTGTCATAGAAAACAAATGGATCAAACAACTTTCAACCGTTCATCCTACAGGCTTAAACGAAAAACAGTAACCATCTCTCCTCAGCATACTCACTTTACAGTTCTTCAGCCACCAGTCACGGAATCAGGAGGTCTCTTTTCCTACAGGTCACCTTAAAGAAAACCGTTCACTGAGAAATAAAAAACCTCACTGCCAACACTAATTGAGCACTTACTTTTTGCTTTGTATATATGTTTCTAATCTTTGTCTATTTTATTTAATTATATATTTATTTATTTATTTAATTATTTTATTTCTATATTCATTATTTATTCTATCTTTCGTTTGCTTATGGGTTTATGAATTCTGATTTGCTTTTTGCATGAGTTTGGTTGTTTTGCATTTGAGTGTTTTTTTCTTGTTTGCACTTACCTCACCTTGTTCGGCAGTTGCACTTCTCCGATGATCACCTGGGTCTCCAACTGATTCATCTCAATCATTCTCAGTTAACGTTTTCTGTATTACATCTCTTATGTTTATCACTCACCTGTTGACCTCCTGACCTCCGTTCACATTCACCAGGATTGAACCATGGCTCCGTCCGACTGGTTTCTGCTTCGCCACCTGCAATAAAAACTTACCTTCTTTTTGTGTTCCAGATTTCAGTATTTTGTCCATAAAACTCCCTTTTTTCTTTACTCACCTTCCTTCTGTTTCCTCCTAGGTCCGGTTTCTCTTCTTCCTTTCTCTTCTGCCCCCCTTTTTGCTTTCTACCTCCTCCTCTACTTCCCTCCCCTTTCCTTTTTCCTTCCCCTAACCTCCTTCTCCCCTCCTTTTCTCTGTCCCCCTCCCCTACCTCCTCTTCTTTATCTCCCTCCCCTGTCCCCTTTCCTTACCCTAACCTCCCTCTCTCCTCCCTTCTTGTCTCCCTCCCCTACCTCCTCCTCCTTACCCTTTCCTCCTTCCCTCTCCCCTCACTCAAAGAACTCTCCTTTTTCTCCTCCTTTCTTTCCACTTCTTCCACCCCCCTCCCCTTCCCTTTCCCCTTACCCTAACCTCTTTACTCCCCGCCCTTACCTCCCTCCCTCTGACCTCCTTCCCTTACCCCCCTCCTTCCTTACAGCGGCCGGCCCGACGGAGCCATGGCTCTCTCTCCACACACCTCCCACTCACTTCATAACTCTTCTCCTGACCCAATCGCTGACTGATCGGCCTCCCCTTCTAGCTTCCGTCTCTGGGCCGCACGGCCCCGCTGGTCTGGGATCTCCCGATTTTTCCTCCACCTAGCCGTCAGCACCGTCTTATTGCTTCTTTCAAATACAAACGTCATACTTACCTGTGCTCAATAAACACCGTTCAATTTGCTCAGATGTTGTTTACTCACCTGGTTCACTCACTTACCTTTACAGTCTTCGGCTGGAACCTCCACCTGTAGGAAGACACAATAACGTTATTGTCTCATGAAATTATTCTCCTAATAATCAAAATTTTTTGTTTTTTAAACCAAAAAGACAATTGTTGCTGGTGGGACTCGAACA
>NW_007580559.1:0-1402 GCF_000690725.1 Stegastes partitus | reverse complement strand
GGACCTAGCCTGTTCAGCCTTTCCAGCATTTACAATTCCTTCGATTTACTTCTTCACCACGAACCAACCTCTTGATATACTTTTAACCAATCTTAGATCAATTCAACTTAAAACCTTAACTTTACCACTACTATGAACAATATTAGCCTCCTCACTACAATTTAAATAACAATAATAATAACAAAAAACTTTTTTTGGGTACCCTTATTTTATATATCCTTTGCCTATTAATCAGATTAACCTCCTTTGTATTACTATTCTCTTCATTACTATTACTATAATCTCCATAAGTTTTGACCAAAACCCAAACCAGAACCAATATAAAAACCGAAAGGAAATAAGATTCAACCGATCTAAATTTAACCAACACAGGATCTCAAAAACTTCCTTCCCAACCAAAACTAAAACTCCTTTCCTTAAGATAAAAACAAATGGACAAATTTTCTAACTACCAAAACCCTATAAACAAAAACAACCAACAAAAACGATAAAAACAATAAAACCAATTGGCTATGGGACACATCCCGAGGAATTGATCAACCTCGGGCGGGCCTTCCTCGGGTGAGAGTGTCTAGTGATAAGTTGCCGAAACACTCAATGAACCTGGGGCCAACTACTGATGATGTGTCCTAAATTGAAGTACCCTACTTTAGACGTTGATTACTTTAATCAACCTAAAATTAACCCTATACCTCTCAACTACCCTGGTATAGGTTAAACTCAATCAATCATAACGGGTACTGAATATAGTCAAAAAGAAAAATAAGAACCAAAACAACATAACGGATTGATTAACTAAATAGATATCAAATAAAAATCAATGTTCAAATAACCTACAAACTTTTGCAACAATCTATAATTAGAACGAGGTATATTTTCGCCCACAAAAACAACAACTTGAAGACACATACACCTCAAACTTACCCCTCAACAACTCACTAGAAAACCAATCCTCAAAATACACTCCTCGCAACAACCCGAGCACCACAAAACCTTGCAACTAAGATAACCCGATACTATCTCTTACCTTAAAAACACCTACGCACCTAAAGTATTCTTCCTTAAAATAGCCCTTCTACTATACACACACCAACTCCGATCCATGCAATTGAAAATATTAAATTAATTATAAATACTATTTACATTCATTTATAATATTAATTAATAATACTACTTACATTCTATTTAAATAAAAAAAAATCTTAATACCTTACTATTAATCCAAATATTAATTCAAATACTTTTTACAAACAAATATTCCAAATACCTTACCCAAAAAAAACCCCTTCCCCTACCCTTCCCCTCCCTCACTAACCCCACTCTCCCTCACCCTCCCCTCCTCCTCGCTCTCCCTCTCCCACCTCCCCACATCTTTTACACCACCTACACAACCCACAACCTC
>NW_007580558.1:8404-12798 GCF_000690725.1 Stegastes partitus | reverse complement strand
TCAGTCAAAGGGGGTCATACAGGACCCTCCTCAGCATCTGCTGTCAGGGAGGATTTGGTGTGTTTTGGGCTGAAACCACATTTAGGTACCACTCCTGATGATGACAGAAAGGTTTTCTGTAATGTTCAAAAAGAAGACACAGATTTTGTCATTGAGAGATATTCTGGAAGGGGTTTATGGTGTCATGGCCTTGTCTGTTTCTCTGTCCCCCCCCCCCCCTTGAATTAACAGGGAATCTGGGATTTCCCTCAGGCAGCCTTCTCCTGCCACCAGCCTCACGCTCGCTTTTCCCCAACCCTCACCATATCCCAGATTCCCTGTGCCTGCCTTTCCCCTTAAGTTTTTGTTTCCTGTTTGTGAGTATCCCTGTCTTGTTGATTTAGTTTATTCACTGTAGTTTCACCCTTCTGGTGTTAATTCAGAGTTTCTCCTAGGTTTTTGTAATTTTGCCCCTTTTCTGATTTTAAGGCTGGTAGAGAGAGGATCTATACTTTCTGTCCAAATCTTGATTCATCTATTCTCTTTGTAAATTGAGGAACAAAAGAAATGACATCATATCCCACTCTTTCCCATGGTCAGACTAGGATTGTGTTTTTTTTCTGGTGTCATATTGGTGCGTTTTGTGTCTCACAGGGTCAGACCACACCTGAGCTGTTCAGTGTTGTAGGATACACTGATGCACTGTTGTCAGGTGATTGTTTGAAGGTATTTTATCCCCAAAATTGACCACTCCTGAAAAGCACAAGATTTCTTACATTAACTTTGTGTGTGTGTGTTTACATCAGATGCTCAATGTCCTGTAAACCAAGCGCTGCAACGTCAAAACAGGAGACATCTGAGGGGCAAGGCAAACCCACCTTCAGAACATTAGAGGGGGCCAGGATGATGGCGCGCTCAGCAGCAGTCTCTCACCACCCTCCAACTGTGTCAAGTAGTACAAACCTTTGTCTCCTTTTGAACCTTATGTGAGAGAATGTAGATTTACAGAAGAAAAAAATGCAAGGTGTGACACTTCTCTTAAATATGAATCAAGAATTGGGCCATGTGCCTGATGAAATGGCATTGGCTGTAGACCAATTAAATCTTATCCCTGTGTAACCCGCATTTAGTTATTTATTTATTTGTTTTATTTATTTTCCGGGTCAATTTCCTGTGACTTCCTTTAAATATGGGTCATGAAGTTCACTTCTTCCTCCGTCTCCACTGTGACTGTGGCATGTTACTGTCGGCGTCTCAATTAGTTGACTGGAACTCTCGATTTATTGTTTTGGAATCTGTCGATCGCCGGTGAGTCTTTTGCCGACAGATTTTTACCGTATATTGTCCGTGTAATTGCTCATTAAGCGCTGTTTCCACCAGAGTCGGTATCAACCTCGAGCTATTCAATACTTCACCTCAAAATTCCGCTGATTACGTCTCGGCTGCTCCTGGGAAGCCAGACTTTATCGCTCAATTCAAAGGTAAAACTATGACTTTTCATCTAACTTAAGACAGCCGAATTGTGGATAATGTTTTATTTCATCCCTCACTCATGTAGTTTGGAGTTTTATTTTTGTTTTGACCAGTCTTTTTGTTTATTTATTTTTTTAAATTAGCGCCTGAACGGCTATGGGGTTTGGTCAATTGTAGCTCCGTATTCACTGAAAATAATATTATTGCGCAATGATTAATTTGAAATCGGAAGCAATTTAATTCTAAACTCTGCCTTTGCAGTTTGGACTTAAATGTCAGTTATAGAAGGTGCACTTTGAATTTGATTTTCTGTGATTTATCAATGACCAACTACTTTAATTGATGAATTGATTTTCTGTGATTTATCTATGACCAAATAATTTGATTATTGAGTTGACAATCTGTGATCTATCAATTAATCTATGGCCAATTAACTAATTTAGTTAATGGACTGTCTTACCTGATTATACATGCATTGGTTCTATGTTGGTTACTTTTAAATATTGTCTATGTTATGCAAAACTTATGTGTGTTTTTTGACCTTTTAGGTCAGGTTTTTTTTTCTGGATTGTCTTTTGGAGTCCATTCCACCCAATTCACCTGGCGAGCCAGATCATGGATCCGGGAGGATAGAATTACCCACCTACCTACCTGGACAACCTGTTTTTGGATTACAAAGAAAAAGCAACGTGAACAATTTTTCTTTTGAGGACTATATACAGGAAATGCTGAAAACAACTGAGTTATTGTGGGCAATCCATTATTTTTTCTTAATTTGTTTTTTTTCTCTTTTCCCTCTTTCCTGAAATGGTGTATGCGTGTATTGATTATTCATTTTGAGAAGATTTTTTTTTTTTTGTTAATGCATATTCAAACTTTACTACCTCCTCCTGTATTCATTCACAATCCAGGCTCTTCAAAAGAACCAGTTCTCTGTTGCTGCTATTTGTAGCGGCAGTCAGCCATCTAGCCTACATGCGTTACACCTGCACCCTTTCACATATATTTAACACGACTTTTACAGAAATGCAACAAAACTGTATGACCTACTGAGAGACTGAAGTCGCTCTTCAGAACCTAAATGATCCAATAAAACTTCAACTGGCTCTTACCACAAAATGAACAGTCTCAAAAGTAGTTTTCATTTGTTTTCCACACTCTTCTTCAAATGAGTTAAAGACCTCCCGTTCAGCAGTGGGGTCTCAGTTTGGGGGGGTGGTGAGACCAGATCTACTTCACACAACTACTCTAACACGCTGGTCATGAGGTGTACTCTGAGGGTTCCGTGGCCAGGAGATCAACTGAATCCTGCTCTGTTTTATTCTGATGTTTTGTGAATAATTCATCGGTCATCTGAAGAAGCACAATTACAGGCTAGACGCAACAACATCATTCAGCTGGAGGTGGTGGGTGAACATGCGAGACCACATCTCTGTCGTTGCTCAAGGTGGAAATGTTCTGCCTGTTTTCGAAGGTCTGCTCGATCGTTTTGTGCAGTCCAACAACATTGTCGCAGATGAGAATGTAGAATTTGTTGTTCAGGTCATATGTGAACCTAGAAGCGGTGCCAAATGCAAACTGTAAAACTTTTCATTGTGAAATTCCCAACAACAAATGTTGCAAGTACATTGTGCTGAATCTGGAAGACAAACTGCTTTGCCATCAGCCTAGCTCATGTCATGCAACCTGATCATGCATTTAGCCGGTGCGAGACACAGGCCCGTGAGTTGCAACGTCAAGCCCGTCTGGATGAGCAGACCCCTCTCACTTTTGGTGATGTGAGCACATTTGAAGAAATTGTGATTTTTCCCCTATGTCAAAAGTACATGCTCTTGTCCATGAGGTCACCCAACCATCCTCTACAAAGATTTTGGGGATCTTAGACTACTTTGGGTTCATCTGAGCCACCGTCTACCCACCACGCGGGCTCTTTATCCCCGTTTTATCTTACAAAACGATAAACTCATCTTCACTCTGTGCAGCACCTGCACAGAAAATTGCCATCGAAAGGGCCCTTGTTGTCATGACAATGAGGCCAGAGCATTGACAGGGGTATGGGTCACTGTGGAGTTTAACAAAGCCGTACAGCTGGGGTACAGAGTTGGTAAAACAACAGGTATGGCACTTTACTGAGAGCATTGACAGGGTGCTTGTAGACTATATAGACACATTTCTAAAGGGGAAGTAGGATGCTTTGGGCTACACTCCCCAGGCTTTAGATCAGGCCAGCAGGAAGAAATACATCAGGGTCATCAGAATATCCTATTCTTTTAAATTAGAAAAACCCAGTCAAACACTAGTAGCTAAACCACAGTATGTCTCAGCAGCCTCTGAGAGAAATTTGCACAGAGGCATAATCTGCTTTAGACCAGAATCGTGCCACAACCTGAAGAATTTTTCAACTACCACTTTTCTGGTAAATACAAAGTCGAGTACTTTCAGGTCGTGGACAGCGAGAACTTTACTCGAGTGGAAATAAACCAACCTGCATTGAACCTCCTGATAAATGGAATTATGTCTTTAAAGCGACATTCATCACAACGCACGCGTGACTGAAGCTTTACAGCTATCTAGAAAAGCTGCAAGAGAAAGTTCTCTACACTGTCACAGATGGCTTCATTTATGTGGTAAAGAAGGGTGAGGTGCCTCTCGAGTTGGGAAATTATTTGGGGGACTTAATGGATGAATAGGAGGGTGACAGCATTTAGGCATTTGCAGCCTGCAGCCCCAAAAGTTATGCGTACCAAAAAAGACATACTTAAAAAACAGTAATGTGCATCAAGGGTATAACTCAGACCGTTGAATGTTGTGAGCGTGTAAACTGACTGCCTGACTGTCGGTAGACAAGAACAACAAAAACATCAGAGTATATGCGCTGTCTAATGGGAAGAAAAACGTGTCCCAGACACGAAAGATAATATCAATTGTACGGAAGCCGAGAG
>NW_007580558.1:5167-6209 GCF_000690725.1 Stegastes partitus | reverse complement strand
GTACTTTTGACAATGACACGTTTGTCTCAACAGAATAAATGTTGGTACTCACTGACATATTCTGAATGGTGATTATTAAAACAACAAATCCTCTTAGCATTTATTATCAGAAAAATATTCATGTCATTTTAACTTTTAATCCATAAACAACAACAGTGGTACTATGTAAACAAAGTGACATTTTAGAGGCTAAAATCCAGAAAATTTATGAAAATGTGGTAGTTTCCATGACTGGTGCTGGATAAAAGAGTTCCTGAGAAAAAATATGAAGTAATATTGATATATAATCATTTCATTGTATTGTTTTTTAATGCAGTTCTGAAACCCTGTGTAACTTTATAAAATCAATGCCAAAAGCTTAATTTGTCTGTCTAAATGTGTTCCTGGTTATTATGATGCACTTGAGTTCTGCTTTGCTCTGTTGTAGCTTTGAACTTACCTCTTCCTTTTATATTTTATACTTTGTTTTATTTTATAGTGTTGTATTATCCATTGTTTTCATGTTTTATTGCTCATTTTCATGATTGTTTCACAGTGCAGATATGGTCTTTATGAGTGAAGGTGAACTTTTCCTTCTGAGAACACAGAGCTCATGTAACTCACCACAAAAATATCATTTTGTTTTAGTTGTGTCTTTTCAACATAAAGGTGAACAAACTTCAGACTGTCTTCTCTCACAGTCACTGTAACTGCCAGAACGCAGGAATCATGAAGTCTGTTGAGCAGGAGGAGGAGTTGAGATGAAAATACAGATCAAAGAGGAGATGGAGAGATTCAGGGAGGAGCTGAGCTGTTACTGAACTATAGAAGAGACACAAACTTCCAGATTCAACACATTTCAAAACACAACCCTCCAACTATCTGCTGCTTAACATGCTGTCACTGCATCACTGTTTGTCTTCTCTGCTGCTTCTGTTCATTTTAACAGGTTTGTTCATTTAACACACATGAAACACTGTTATCGATATGTTCAATACAACTGTAAACATTGATTTATCCAATATGTTGCTGTGGTTTTACTCTGTGTTATATTTTCCATAAT
>NW_007580558.1:0-4216 GCF_000690725.1 Stegastes partitus | reverse complement strand
TTCAAAGAGGAGGGAAGTGGTATTCAAAGCTTGGCTTCATATCAGATGGATTGTGCTAATTCCTGTTTTGTCACAGTCACTGTGGTTACAGCTGCTGATGAAACACTGTGGGAGGATTCACAGGAGCAGCTGATCAGTGATGCCTCCAGAAATTTGTCCTACTGGTAGTAGCTGGAAGTGTTGAAAAGATACGCACAACAATGCCACGATTGCAAATATACTGTAAAACCTCTTGAATCAAAAAACTTGAAATGACATCAAAATACTGTCTGATGTGGCTTTTACAATAATATAGTATCTGGCTGTAATGGAGCTCAAGATTTAGGACTGATTTACCTGCAGCCAATAAACTGTGACTCTGGTTGTGACAGCTCACATCTCTGAGGAGAATAAAAGAACAGTGTCATTCGAACGACATCGATTGGTCTTGTTTCGATGTCTGAAATGCGAATTTTGCTTCATGTTGAAGGACCCATAATTAACAGTGGCGACTCTTGAGAAATTGCTCGGGGGGGGCAATTGTTATGACAAAGGATACCTGTTCAACTTGCAGTCAAATTTTCCCTTTACCTCTGTAAACTAAATACCATGTGCAAGAGCCAGCCCATGAAGTCTTCATGAATAAAATTGTTCTGGGTCTTCACTGAATTGTAAATTTAATAGGTTATCAACAGGAGAAATGTCATCAATTTCCTTCAAACATGGAGACATAAATGCTTTAACATAAATTGAGAAGGGAATGGAATATAATTAAAAAACACATTTTATTTTCAGTATATACAGTTTCCAATTTAAGATAACATTCATTAAGTGCAAGATCAATGGTGTACTTGGATGCAATAATCACGAGTATATGCACACATATATATTCAAATTCCTCAAGACTGCAAAAAAATATGTATTTGCAGAAAATATGCTTGGATATTTGCACAGTTTGGCTAATTAACAGTTGAAATTAATTTAAGTGCAAATACAAATTAAAGGGCACGCATTCAACAATGAACTATAAAGAACCAAGAGACTCAGCAAAAAGACGGACAACAGATAAATAAGTTCAACCTCTACATCTTACAATTTGTTATTGTTTGAGAGGAAACTTTTAAATGTAACAAAAGCTGAATTATGGAATCACAGAAGTTGTTTGTCACATAAAGACTAAACAGAAAGATGTCAGGGTCAAACCTGATTTAAATGCAGGTAAAATGCAAAAGACATGACAGACTTACACCAATGAGCTTTTTTCTATGATAGTGACATGGAGACTAATGTAGAAAGTGGAGAACATAATTTCTTTGTATTACTACATATAAAAATCTATTAAATGACCATGAACAAACATGAACTGTAATGAACATATTCACATAAAAACAACATTTCAATGAAAAGACTATAATGAAAAAAAAACACATCAACAGTGAATTGTATGTGTGTTCTCAGAGAGAAACAACTCCATACATGGCTGTTGTCCTGTTTAGTGGGGCCCTCCAACTCTGGTCCTTGTGAGCTGCTGTCCTGCAGGTTTCCCTGCTGCAACACACGGGACTGGTGATTTTGGGTGACCGGGTAAAAAAACTGGCAATACCGCCCAGATCAGAAAAAAACAACTCTCACTGCTGGGATGTGAGAGGTGGCTTGCTGTATAATCAGATTCAGCTGGTGTGCATAACAGCGCACATAATGAGCATTTTTGAAATGCTCACGCACCTTTTACTGCACACCAGCCTGCTCTCTCCTCATCACACTGGCTCCATCATATGCTTGCGCTATGAGTTTCTCCTTGTCACTGTCGGAAAACAGTCCGTTTAGTCGGCCCAACAGTACACTGGCAATCGTGTTAGAGGTTGCAACTGCAACAGGTAGAAACTCAAAAAAGTGTTCTTGCACTGCATGCTGCGCGTCGATGTACCTCACCACAAGCTGGGTCGAAATGTCTGTGGTTTCCTCTACTTGGATGGCTACAAACTTGGCAGACTTGACCTTCTCTGCAATGCGACTCCTGATGAGAGCTAGCATGCACTCCAGAAGCTTGATGTGAACGGCCTTTGACGTTCCCTTGAAAACAGAAGCGGTTTTGAGGTGCTCCTCAAACACCTCATCCAGCGACGCCACCAAGTCCACTAATCTACGAAAAATGCCGGGGTTGTTGAAGCCCTCACTCTCGTCTTTACCCTGCATGGCTAACTCAAACACTCCACAAAACTTCACACAATCAATGAGTTTAGCCAGGATATGATGGTTTTTCTTTACCTCATCGTTGTGTCAGTGAACTGCTACTCGATAGCTCTCATCCAGTTCAGTAGCAATGTTCACACGGCCAAAAGTTGAAAACTTTAAACAACTGTTCATATGAATTTTGGACAACTTCTGTTTCTTCACCTTTTCAGACAGGTGGTGCATGTCAGTGACTCCTGTAGTTGTTCACAAGATGGAGGCCACCGTACCTCCATCAGGGTGGAACAGAATACACGGGAACTAGAGATGCGCCGATCCGATACTGAGTATCGGTATCGGGCCGATACTGGACGAAATTACGATATCGGATGATTTACTTCACAGTGGTAACTGGCCGATCCGATACCGCCACACACACACAGTCCTGCCTTCCCATACACCCACTGTTCGTCTGCTCATTGGCTACAAGTTTACAGTGTCAGAGAGTGTCTGCAACCCGACTGGTTGAATCTACAAGGGTGGAACTTGTGCGGACCGGGTTGACTGTCTGAGACACTCCATTGGCCCTTCAGGCCGTCACTGTCCGTCCGCCAGCGGGACGTGGGAGCGGTAAGGGATTAAAAATACTCTTCTTAAATATTTTTTTTAAAATTGGAAGTATATTTTGAATGAAATCAACCTTTAAAACTACGTCGCGCACCTGAACTAGAAGCCGTGCACTTCTCCGGCCGTAGCAGAGAGTCCAGCCTCTCCGTGCAGCCCTCTACCAGCAGCCTGTAAGTGGGTCTCCGGCTCTGCAGACAGACCCTTCCTATTGGATCCGATCCCGCAGCAGGTCACAACGTTTCCGGCCTCATTTACTACTGCTCATGCGCAGAGCCGAGAGAGGCTATTAGTGGTCCTATTATTTAATACCAAGTTTTGGTAATTTAACCTTTAAATTGCAGCTTAATGCTGCTGTGTCATTTTGATCTGTTCTAAATATCTGAATGGCACTGAGTGCACACTGTCGTCTAATTGCAGCTCAAATAAAGCAGCTACAGTTTCACTTTGAGACATGCTTTTGGCTGTTTTTTCCTTTCTTAGAAAAGCAAAATCTATGCTTTAATAGTATGAAGCTTTTGATAAAGCCATCTTAAACAAATGTATCCATGCAAATAAGGTATTTCCAAAGAAGTTTAGGAGGAGAGATGGTATCGGTATTGGTATTGGTATTGGTATCGGCAGATACTCAAAGTTGAAGTATTGGTATCGGTATCAGAAATCAAAAAGAGGTATCAGTCCATCCCTAAACTAGATATGGACATAGTAAAAAAAATAAATAAAATTTTTAAAAGTGTACAAATAGCTCAGAATATGACTTTTTTTGTGTATTTAAAAGGTTTCGTCAGGGTCTAGACCTTAACAAACCCCCTTGTGGCAGAGGGAGGGGCAACAAACAATTGAAACCAAAACTCAGCGTTAATGGATCCTCAAGGATAGAAGTATCTGGAACTCCCAACTAGTCAGTCAGAACTGATGAAACCTCTTGGATGAGAGGTGAAACATCTTCAAGGAACTCAAGCAAGTCCAGTTGCTACGATTAATCCACGAGAATTGACTGAAGACAAATTGTCTGGTTATACATGCCTGTTAATTACATCAAGAAAAAAAAAGTTCTGAATAAACAAGTTAACCAAAACATCTTTAATATAAATAACACTGACACATCACACCAGTGTTCTACAAGCAGAACTGTTTATCTGAGTCTAAGTTCAGGTGATTCTGGCTCAGAAGGTGATTTGAGCTCAGATTTTATTATTTTTTTTAATATATCATCATTATATCTCTGATGTAGAAGTGGACCCACTCTGCTCTGGTTCTGGAGATTCTCTACATGAGGTTGTTCTGCTCAAACTAAACGTACACTGTAAAATACAGACAGTCCACCGCGCTGTCATCACTCCTGTCTGGTTTTACAGCAATCGTCCATGCGCATCTCAATATTCATACAAGTGAGTTTCTCACATTGAGTCTTTTTTTCTCTTTGCCACATGTGCAGGAA
>NW_007580557.1:3296-10242 GCF_000690725.1 Stegastes partitus | reverse complement strand
TGGAATGACCCAACAGCACAGTACCGCCTGGATGCCAGCATTGACCAACACAACTGACTGCATCAAAAGCCTAAACAAATTCAAAAGACGCAACTACCAGATCCCAAAAGTTGCAGAAAGTCACCGGAAACCACAAGTCACTCACATCTACAGCTTCCCTTAGCGTTACAGCTTTTTCCAGCAAGTTTCTGCTCACTTTTTAGCAGCCTGAAACTCTTAGTTCACTCTCGCTGCCCTCATGGATTTGTCCTCCACAAAAAAAAAACTCTCTTCTGCACAAACCGGCAGACAGACACAGTTAGCGACGAGCTGGTGAACTTTGGAGAGCATTTATCAGCTGAGGAGCCAGATATTCCCCTCAGGAGCTGGTAGAGACCAAAACCGGAGCTGAACAACAGCGGCAACTTATAATATTCTCTTTGAAACTTTTCCTATTTGTGATTTCCATATAGGAGAGATCTGGATGTTTTGCTACTTATGTCCCCAGAGACGCTCAGGCCAACATGTCAGTGGTTTTGTATGATAAAGTCAAAGCAGTGAGACGATTCCCACCCACAAATATTCCACATACTGCTTGTTTTCAAATGATGGAAGCCATGTGGTTGAAAATAATGTTTGGATTGTTCTGAAGAGGGGGAAAGAAAACCTGTAAATGACATGACTGCTAGTGCGTGCCAGCTGCCGCATGTTGCGTGTAGCATGACGGGGAACATGCAGTCTGTGTTTTGGTGATGTTTTGACTGTACGGGAAGGCCAGGAAAGGGTGTCAGGGAGTTGTGAGTTTCAACAGATCAAGCCTCTGGAGCAGCTGTAATCTTTGAGGTTTCTGTCCAGATGCCAGACGTGGTTGTGCAAAAAAAAAAAAAAAAAAAAAAGCCCGAGGTCGGGTTTATTCGCACGAAACTGTACATGGCCCCGATTCTCACTGTCATTCTCATGCAAAATCTCACCCCTTCTGAGCGCTGGCTGCCTTCTACGTCTGTACACGTCTACAGCGCATGAGCTGGCAGCAGGGAGTCAAGCCAGGGAAAAGTTATTTGTGTATGCCTGGACTTGTTCTTTTCACTCTGCAATTGAGATACTGACAGCTTTTAGAAGTGAACTGTCTTAACTGTAAATAATACTATAATTTAGATGTGTTTCATCAAAGAAAAGAGACACCAGTTCTGATTTTATAGCCATAAAAGGTTTGATATTGTCGGTCAGGTTTTGGTCTTTACCTTGACGTCGTTCTTATACATGTTAACCCAAGTAAGTGGTGCTACTGAAACACATTTAAATGCCTATTTCAGAATTGTACAAATAGCACGCTGTCAAATTCAAGTCAAATGACACACTCCTCAGGATTGTAATTTCCACTTTTTTCTTCTTTACAAACGCCTGTGTGATTTTGTGCTCTGGATAGTTCTCATGCTGTAATATTCCTCTTCTTCAAATTTCTGCAGACTGGAAATCATCTTGTCAGCCAGTATTTTGGTTTAAATACAGGCTTTCATGGTGCGTCTATAAATTTCCGAGCTTCACTGTCAGGACTTTGCCTTCACTGTGGTGGTCCTGGGCAGGATCGCACCAAAAATGTTGGACTCCGTCTGAGCTGAACAAATTTATCTTAGTTGTGCTGACCACAGAATGCGCTCCCAAATGTTCACCAGGCTTTTTGTCATGTAATTTAGCAAGTTTCATGATGCAGTTTTGTACCAAACTGGAAGTTTTTTTTTTCGAGAGCACCACCCATAAGGGTTGACATTGTACGTTGCCATTTGCACTGTCTGAGCTGTCACAGAAACTCTGATTTCCATTGATAACCCCTGTACCAAGTCTGAAGCATTTGCCCGACTGGTTTAGAGCTACATTGTGAAAGTAGTTGACTGTCTGTGGAGTCATTTCAGGACGGCGACCACTGCAGCTCTGATTAGTGGTGCTATGACTCCTTCTATACCTCCTGATTACTGCTGTGCTTCAACTGAGTTTGAGTTTTCTGCATCCTTTTCCATCTTTGTGCAATCTCACAACCAGATTTTTCTGCTTCTTGTCCATGTGGAGCCATGATGAAGACATGCAGATAGACACAGCCAAAGTTCACTTTTTCCCACCATATTCACACAATCAGGCTTATTAGAAATCACAGTGAGATTCACTTTTTCTACTTCATTTTCAATTGAGTCTTTATCAAGAATTAGTTTTTTTTTAATCTTCCATAAGAGGAAATACTGTAGTGTAGTAAGTAATGCAGCTATTGAAAGGTGATTCCCTGTTGAATCATTTGACATTTAAGTGATGTTGTTCGTGACTCATGAGTCTGACTCACTTGATATTTAGGCATATCCTTACATTTACAAAACATTTTTTTGAAAAATTCTGCATGATTTTTTTTCCTTATGTGCTTTGATGCACAGTCATATCTGGACTTGGACTGTTTTTGGTGTTTTTTTTGAGTTGCACAGCCTTGTCGCTATTTGACTGGTTGCATTTTTTTGTCGATACTTCTTTTCTGGTGGTCTCCTTTTCTGACTCTAAGTGAACTTGCTTGTTTCATGACATCCGTTCTGTTGCATAGATGCCGTGTATTGGAACCGCAAATGCTTGTTCCTCTATGATAAACAGAAAGGATGGAGCTAAATAAAATATTAAATGCTGCATGTATATTTTTGTTCACTCTACTTTCCACTTCTCACTAAACTCCTCTGCTCTCCTCTCAGGGCTGGAAGTGGCACAGTCCAGCTTGTTACTGGGTGGGCGAAGATCTTTTCACTTTCGATGAAGCCAAAAAGGCCTGTGAGGACCAAAGCGCCGCCCTTGTTACCATCACTAATAGGTGGATACAGCACACGCACAGTACCTCGAAATGATTGAAGGAAATCGCAGCGTGTTCTGTCAATGCTGCCTCCCCCAAAAACCTCTGTTTTGTCTTTAAAGGTTCGAGCAGGCCTTCGCCAACAGCCTGGTGTTCGGCCGCTCTGGAGATTCCTTCTGGATCGGCCTCCGTAATCAGGGCAGCGGCGGCTCCTTCCACTGGCTTAGCGGAGATGAAGTTTCTTACACCAACTGGAACAGAGATCAGCCAGGTAGGCCACAGACGTACGGCTGGTTACCACATGACCAGGTGTTGAACCTAGTTGTCAAACTATCAGATATATTGAAGATCAGCTTTACNTAAATATTCACCGTTATTTCTTATCATGTCATTGATTTATAATCTGCAATATTAAAAAAGTAGATCGAATAATCTGTAAATATAGGTTGAAAAATGAAAAAGAAGGCATTATGAAAAATCCCATCTTTGAGTCCATATTAACAAAAAATAAATAAATAATGCCGGGGTCAAGGAGTGATATTTTCTGCACCATGTAGCTACACAAAATAAAACATATAGAATACTTTTTAATATCAAATACTTGGTCACAAGAATTCAACATTTCTGTTGAGCTTTCAGAACCGATTGAACAGATATGATAAGCTGTACCACAAAAGCAAAAGATATTTCAATATAATTTCCCTCATCCATAATCAGAGTCTGTTTGAAGTACTTGTCAGATATTCCAGATGAGAAATAACTGTGCAGAATCCAGGCTTTTATCTGTAGTAGTTTAAGAAATTGTCATTTAAGCACTGAATCCAAATTTGAATGTGCGAAAAAACCTGCTGAAGTGGAGAAATTGGCATAAGAATGTTATCTCAAAAGGTTTTTAATATTACAAGCTAAAATTTCGCAAAAATCTTGAAGATTTTCAGGCAAATCAGAGGTGGTGGAGTAGAAGTTCTTGTGAAAAAGTGATGATTTGAGGTGGAATGACCCAACAGCACAGTACCGCCTGGATGCCAGCATTGACCAACACAACTGACTGCATCAAAAGCCTAAACAAATTCAAAAGACGCAACTACCAGATCCCAAAAGTTGCAGAAAGTCACCGGAAACCACAAGTCACTCACATCTACAGCTTCCCTTAGCGTTACAGCTTTTTCCAGCAAGTTTCTGCTCACTTTTTAGCAGCCTGAAACTCTTAGTTCACTCTCGCTGCCCTCATGGATTTGTCCTCCACAAAAAAAAAACTCTCTTCTGCACAAACCGGCAGACAGACACAGTTAGCGACGAGCTGGTGAACTTTGGAGAGCATTTATCAGCTGAGGAGCCAGATATTCCCCTCAGGAGCTGGTAGAGACCAAAACCGGAGCTGAACAACAGCGGCAACTTATAATATTCTCTTTGAAACTTTTCCTATTTGTGATTTCCATATAGGAGAGATCTGGATGTTTTGCTACTTATGTCCCCAGAGACGCTCAGGCCAACATGTCAGTGGTTTTGTATGATAAAGTCAAAGCAGTGAGACGATTCCCACCCACAAATATTCCACATACTGCTTGTTTTCAAATGATGGAAGCCATGTGGTTGAAAATAATGTTTGGATTGTTCTGAAGAGGGGGAAAGAAAACCTGTAAATGACATGACTGCTAGTGCGTGCCAGCTGCCGCATGTTGCGTGTAGCATGACGGGGAACATGCAGTCTGTGTTTTGGTGATGTTTTGACTGTACGGGAAGGCCAGGAAAGGGTGTCAGGGAGTTGTGAGTTTCAACAGATCAAGCCTCTGGAGCAGCTGTAATCTTTGAGGTTTCTGTCCAGATGCCAGACGTGGTTGTGCAAAAAAAAAAAAAAAAAAAAAAGCCCGAGGTCGGGTTTATTCGCACGAAACTGTACATGGCCCCGATTCTCACTGTCATTCTCATGCAAAATCTCACCCCTTCTGAGCGCTGGCTGCCTTCTACGTCTGTACACGTCTACAGCGCATGAGCTGGCAGCAGGGAGTCAAGCCAGGGAAAAGTTATTTGTGTATGCCTGGACTTGTTCTTTTCACTCTGCAATTGAGATACTGACAGCTTTTAGAAGTGAACTGTCTTAACTGTAAATAATACTATAATTTAGATGTGTTTCATCAAAGAAAAGAGACACCAGTTCTGATTTTATAGCCATAAAAGGTTTGATATTGTCGGTCAGGTTTTGGTCTTTACCTTGACGTCGTTCTTATACATGTTAACCCAAGTAAGTGGTGCTACTGAAACACATTTAAATGCCTATTTCAGAATTGTACAAATAGCACGCTGTCAAATTCAAGTCAAATGACACACTCCTCAGGATTGTAATTTCCACTTTTTTCTTCTTTACAAACGCCTTTACAAATTTTGTGCTCTGGATAGTTCTCATGCTGTAATATTCCTCTTCTTCAAGTTTCTGCAGACTGGAAATCATCTTGTCAGCCAGTATTTTGGTTTAAATACAGGCTTTCGTGGTGCGTCTATAAATTTCCGAGCTTCACTGTCGGGACTTTGCCTTCACTGTGGTGGTCCTGGGCAGGATCGCACCAAAAATGTTGGACTCCGTCTGAGCTGAACAAATTTATCTTAGTTGTGCTGACCACAGAATGCGCTCCCAAATGTTCACCAGGCTTTTTGTCATGTAATTTAGCAAGTTTCATGATGCAGTTTTGTACCAAACTGGAAGTTTTTTTTTTCGAGAGCACCACCCATAAGGGTTGACATTGTACGTTGCCATTTGCACTGTCTGAGCTGTCACAGAAACTCTGATTTCCATTGATAACCCCTGTACCAAGTCTGAAGCATTTGCCCGACTGGTTTAGAGCTACATTGTGAAAGTAGTTGACTGTCTGTGGAGTCATTTCAGGACGGCGACCACTGCAGCTCTGATTAGTGGTGCTATGACTCCTTCTATACCTCCTGATTACTGCTGTGCTTCAACTGAGTTTGAGTTTTCTGCATCCTTTTCCATCTTTGTGCAATCTCACAACCAGATTTTTCTGCTTCTTGTCCATGTGGAGCCATGATGAAGACATGCAGATAGACACAGCCAAAGTTCACTTTTTCCCACCATATTCACACAATCAGGCTTATTAGAAATCACAGTGAGATTCACTTTTTCTACTTCATTTTCAATTGAGTCTTTATCAAGAATTAGTTTTTTTTAATCATCCATAAGAGGAAATACTGTAGTGTTCAACTTAGAAGTAATGCAGCTATTGAAAGGTGATTCCCTGTTGAATCATTTGACATTTAAGTGATGTTTTTCATGAGTCATGAGTCTGACTCACTTGATATTTAGGCATATCCTTACATTTACAAAACATTTTTTGAAAAATTCGGCATGATTTTTTTGTCTTTACGAGTACTTTGATGCACAGTCATATCTGGACTTGGACTGTTTTTGGTGTTTTTTTTGAGTTGCACAGCCTTGTCGCTATTTGACTGGTTGCATTTTTTTGTCGATACTTCTTTTCTGGTGGTCTCCTTTTCTGACTCTAAGTGAACTTGCTTGTTTCATGACATCCGTTCTGTTGCATAGATGCCGTGTATTGGAACCGCAAATGCTTGTTCCTCTATGATAAACAGAAAGGATGGAGCTAAATAAAATATTAAATGCTGCATGTATATTTTTGTTCACTCTACTTTCCACTTCTCACTAAACTCCTCTGCTCTCCTCTCAGGGCTGGAAGTGGCACAGTCCAGCTTGTTACTGGGTGGGCGAAGATCTTTTCACTTTCGATGAAGCCAAAAAGGCCTGTGAGGACCAAAGCGCCGCCCTTGTTACCATCACTAATAGGTGGATACAGCACACGCACAGTACCTCGAAATGATTGAAGGAAATCGCAGCGTGTTCTGTCAATGCTGCCTCCCCCAAAAACCTCTGTTTTGTCTTTAAAGGTTCGAGCAGGCCTTCGCCAACAGCCTGGTGTTCGGCCGCTCTGGAGATTCCTTCTGGATCGGCCTCCGTAATCAGGGCAGCGGCGGCTCCTTCCACTGGCTTAGCGGAGATGAAGTTTCTTACACCAACTGGAACAGAGATCAGCCAGGTAGGCCACAGACGTACGGCTGGTTACCACATGACCAGGTGTTGAACCTAGTTGTCAAACTATCAGATATATTGAAGATCAGCTTTAC
>NW_007580557.1:0-2742 GCF_000690725.1 Stegastes partitus | reverse complement strand
CCTAAATTTTTGTCATGTCACTATCGGTCATGATTGTGCAGAATTTGTCGTTTTTACACAACCAGGCTACCTTAAATGGTTTATTTTTGTAGATTCTTTTTTATTGACACACATAGAATAAAGTGGTTTTGATGAAATATTCAAATTTTAGGCCTAGATTTAATTAATTTTCCAGCTGGAACCAGAAACAAGCTCCAGGACTGTTACAAAGTTGAACTTCTGACGATTCTTTCTGTTTTTACAGTTTCTGGTTGTGACAAATGGTGCCCTTTTTGTGTTTGGCCAAAGATAACATGCCTTTCAAACCCGGTGGCAGGTTCAGAGGGTTAGGCATGGGTAGGCATCGTCATTGTTTTGGCATCGCTGGGCATGAATTTCACACTTACCTTTCAGCATATTGTAATTCAAGTGATGAAACTTTAGAAACTTTGCCCTGTGATGGAAGATTTCAGCCAATCACAGGGCTTTTTAGTGATTAGATGAGATGATATAAACCGCAACAAAGTCCACGTTGAAGATGGGACGTGGTGGTGCAATGGGTGAAGTCTCGATTAGACTCTGACACCACAGACGTGTAGTTGTTGTTATAATGCTACTTTTATAATCTATAGAAACTCATTAGCTGCA
The DNA here is from genome assembly GCF_000690725.1 of Stegastes partitus. Classification (NCBI taxonomy): domain Eukaryota; kingdom Metazoa; phylum Chordata; class Actinopteri; family Pomacentridae; genus Stegastes; species Stegastes partitus. The sequence continues at coordinate 2,115 of NW_007580557.1, read as the reverse complement.
AAGCATTTTCTTGTAGCATAGTCTCAAGTCCTAAAATGGATTTGATGAGAATTTATGTCATGTGCACCCTTAGAAAACCTGGCTAAGTCACGGCCATGAAAAGTAAAACACTGGCTTAAGACAAAGAACTTCTACTTAGGAGGTTTGGGTTTGAATCCCAACCCACAGATAAATGATGACTTTAGGGTTAAAGCTCATGCAGTAGGAGTTCCTTCTTCAGATTTCTGCCAACCGCAGCTTTAACCAACTTGTTTCATCTCTCGTCTTTTGTATCCGCTGTATTATTTTTATTTCATTCTATTGTTTCTTTTTTTGGTGGTTGTTACGCCGCTTTCTCAACCCACTGCCTGTTTGTTCCTTTATTCCTTTTGCTGTGTTGAGTTCACTTCCTTGAGGGGATTATTAAAGTTTCATCTAATCTAATAATGTAGCTGGAGATTTTCAGCTCAGTCCAAAACATGAGCCAATTTTGGATTTTAGAAGAAAAACATATTGGACCCAGGTGTTTGTTTCTTGAGCCAAAAATACAGATTTAGAACTACATCCTGATATAAGGATTTGGCTCCAAAGCAGCTCTGATTAGCGCATAAACTGCATATCTAGGAAAATCATCAGCAGGTGCCATGTGTTAATTCTAATCTAATGCATTAAAACTGGACTACTTGTCGAGGAAATCGTGTCTCAGTTCTGCCATCCAACAAACTGTCATCCTGAGCAGCAAACAGAGAAGAATTTCACTTGCAAAATACAGACTATCACTGGAATTTAGATGCACAAAAGCTATAATTTCTGAACCAAACCTGGAGACGTGATCACAAAACAGATGTGGGCGAACCGTCTGGCTTCGGAGTCACTGGTGGATCCAAAGATATGAACCGTCTGACCTGTGTGCAGATTGAAGCTGTTACTTTAGTTTGCTTGGCTGGCTCAAGGTTTTCAGTTCAGCTATTATTAGCAAGACAAGCCAAAGACCTCTTCTTGTTTTTTTTTTTTATTTACAAGCATAGATACACATCAGAATGTAGAGGATATAATCTGTATAATGAAATCAACCCTTAAAAGACCAGCAAACTACAGGTGTACACAGTTCCAGAGTCCAGACGGAGTTTACCGGATGTGTCGCTTGTGTTTTGAGAATCTTCTGTCCACGCTTTGTTTTCCCTCCGCTACATCTTCCCTTCTATATTTCCACCCGTTTCATCAGCGCAGCCTCTCTTTCCTCTCTCGCCTCACCTACATTTCACCCCGTATCTATTTCAGTGAGCATCGGCGGCGGCTGCGTCTCCATGGCGACAGGCTTCGCAACAGGTCTGTGGGAGGTGAGGGAGTGTGCGTCATCCAAGGCCAAATTCATCTGCCGGCAGAACCAGGACACGTCGCTGAGCCCCGAGCCCCCCGTCCCGCAGCCCACCCCCAGCCTCAGCGGCTCCTGCCCCAACGGCTGGAAGAGCAACACCAACCTGCGCTACTGCTACAAGGTCCGTGAAGGAGGCGTGTGGTGTCTCTCTGCTCGTGGATTTTTTGCAAACATTTCTTTACCTTCTTCAAATTTACAGACAGATGTTCGCTTTGCAAAGTTGGGTTACTGATGTGAAGGGGTGCTTCTTTTGGAGTGAAAAAGAATGTAGTTTTCCCAGATATAATCTCCAGTGTGATAATAATATTATGCTCATCTAAATTATTGACAAAGATATAATTCCTTTATAAAGTTTCAGGTTTAAATTTTTTGCAATATGCTGCCATGGTAATAAGTTTTCTTGTTAATCAAATGTGTAAATTGCATTTAGTGAACTTGAAAAATATATTTCAATAAGCTTAGACACTGCAGCGTATGTAGGGACACACAGCGAACTTTCTTTCAGTACATAGTGTTGTTATTTATGTGTGCTGCTGATTCCATCTGAAATCATCACATTTTTAGAACAGTTTTTGCTTGACCGTCACTAATATGCCTTAAAATTGTAATGCATAAAATATGGAGATTTATTTGAAGATATTTGCTAAATTTTGAGTTGATATAGGAAATACTTTTGCAGATTGTAGATTTTTTAAATAATTGTTCAGTGCTCAAAGATGGGACTTTTCATAACGGCCTGCTTTAAAAAAAAAAAAAAA
>NW_007580556.1:10793-15296 GCF_000690725.1 Stegastes partitus | reverse complement strand
TGAGGATCATTTCACATGGAACTATCAGCACAGCCAAGCCATGGTTTTTATCTCCAGTGTTTGATGGGACACGTTATAAAATCAGCAGCCTAACGAACCGGATGGAGGCTGCAGGTATAAACTTGCTGTTGGATGCACATTTCAGCCGTCTTTGTCTTTCCTTCTACTATCTGTGTGTTACAGTTTTCTTCACTACGAGAAACAACAACAACCTGCACACTGAAAATATCGACTTTGTTGAGGATCTGGCTCCTGCATTAAAGCAGCACTGCGAGTGTTTTACAGAGAATTTAGTCACACTTCTCTTCTCCCTGTGTGCAAATGTTGAGAAAACTATGTGAATGAAAGAGTTGTGAAGCGACTGCAGCCTCACTGATCAATAATCTATTGACTGAGAACACAAACTTTGTTCTGTGCTCATGTTGGAGTCACTTCATCACAAATCATCAAATTCTAACAACATTTGCTGCTCAACCATTTCTAGTTTAGCCTCAAATCTTTACACCATAATATTTCACATTAGAAAGTAAATTCATTCTCTTGATCATTGTAGAAACTGGTTGATAGGATCCAAATAGATCATCTTGCTTTGTATTCCATTGGGAATAAACTTAAAGACCAAAGTCACAGCTGGATTCTGTGCAGACAGTTTCACTGTGACTTCACTGTATATTTATAGGAACGGCTGAACAGTTAACTTTCAAGCAGCTCTTACAATAAGTACATTTATTCAGTACAATAGGTCACAATACACTCTGTTTCTCCAGCCTGAAAAATAGAGTCGGAAAATGAAAAATATGCTCGTATAAACAAAAGTCATTTTTAGTTGTACTTGGAGAAGCATTTTGAAAATGCACAACTCTGTTCCACGTGGATCAGACTATCTACCAATATTTTCGTCATACTTGCTCAATCTGTGATAAAAGTTCAACAAAAAAACTTTTGTTGTCATGCTTGTGACCAAGTATTTTATATTAAATAGTATTGTCTATGTTTTATTTAGTATTACTGTGACATGCAGCTACATGTGGTTCAGCAAATATCACGAGTCGACTTCTGCCTCATCAGTGTTTTTGTTAATGTGAGCTTAAAGATGAGACTTTTTATGGCGGCTTCAGTTCATACTTTTCCAGAATCCACTTGTCCATTATTGCAGATTCTGAATTAATGACATAATGAAAAATAACAGTGAAAATTTCAGGCTTTTATTTTTAACAGTTTCTGACAAATTGTCATTCAAACAGCCTCAAATTTAAATTTGTGAAAAACCTGCTGAAAGCGGGTCGACGGGCAACTTAACAAAAATCCTGGAAAGTAAAACTATCAAGCAAAAAATTCACAGATACTATTGTAAATATTTTATAGTTTATAGTTTAAAGCAAATCAGAAGCAGTTGAGCAGAAGGTTCCTGATGATTTGAGATGGAACAACACGTTGGTGGTTAAGTCAATGGACAAATGATATATTATGAATGATACTGAAATACATGAACACTGTTCCAGTCAATTCTGGTTTGTCTTAAACACACCAACTATGGTTCGAGGTCATTAACCTCCGCAAAAGTCTTTGTCATGGTGTTCATGCTAGCTAAAAGCCCACAATGCTCTCTACTGCCCAACAGTCCAACTGACCACCTCCTCTGGTTGCCACAGTATTAAACAGTAAGGGGCTCCACCTGGTGGAACAACCAGGTACTACAGCTGATCTACATTACCAGAAGTGTGAAGTGAATGAAGTGGATATGAGGCAGCACCTTATACTGATGTCTACATATTATGGATATTTTACTACAACATTATATTTCAACTTACCTCTCATAGTTCTTCTGATATATCGGAACCACCCAATCTTCCAACATATCAGAAATGTAGCTAAAACTGTTGAGAATACAACCAAATCGCAGACACCAGCACCAGCAATTACTCCAACACATTTTGTTTTCATGCTGTCACCTGTAACACAGAAATTTAACAGTCACAAACTAAACAAAGTGAAATGATCTGCTAAATTTTATGTAAAATCCAAGACATGAACATCTGAAAGACCAAACTTACGACAGATGTGTACGTGAATGTGACCTTCAGTCATGTGGTGGGGTTCCTGCTGAGTAACTACACAGCAGAAGTTGCTGGTTTTGGTCACATTAGTTTGGAGGGTCAGAGCTGGAGGACAGTGGGGATCATCTGAGTCCTCAAGCTTCTCCTCAGCAGGAAGGATGATTCCATCGCTGTCATGCCACACAATCTGTGTTTTCGGAAAAGCCCTACGAACCTCACACTGCAGCAGCGCCCAGTCTGGTGTAATGCTAAGAATCATGACACGTGGCTTCGGAGACACACCTGTAAATATAATAAAAACAATAAGTTCATATAACATTTGATTAGTATCAAAAACTGTGCACTTACAAAACATGTGTGTGTACATGACAGGTGAGCAGAAAACTGTGTCCACAAGCAGAAAATCACCCTTGCGAGGGACAACTTCTGCACAAGAACAATCCAACAAGCAGTAGTGTAGTGTTAGAGGGTGGGGTGGACCGTTGAGCCACAAGTTGGAGGATGTCAGGATGTTGTTGTAGATGAGCTGTAGTAGCTGGTTATACCCTCTCACTGTTTAATACCGGAGAGACCAAAAGACGTCAATGGTTAAAGTTGACTAGTTGTAAATAAGTTACAGATATCTACAATGACTTCTTTATATCACTTAATCAAACTAGAAGATTAGTGACAACTTAATTACACATATCTGTCACAGAATGCAAACAGAAGTCAATAGTCTGGTTGATTAGTTGTAATTAAATCACAGATATGTACAATGGACGTCTTCACCACTACAAAATCATTGGTTGATATCAAGTATTATGAGAAATGAATCCATCCATCCATTATCTATACACTGCTTAATCCTCACTGGGGTCGCGCGGGGGCTGGAGTCTATCCCAGCTGACTTAGGGTGAAGGCAGAGGACACCCTGGACAGGTTGAGAAATGAATGATGTTTGTATTTGAGTTTGAATAGAAGTCAGTCGTTAGAGTTCACTAGTTGTGTTTAAGTTATAGATATCTACAATTTCTGCTAGAAATTAATCAGTTCTTAACATCAACAACAAACATTTAGACTCGTGAGAAATGAAACACAGAGATCTGCCATTAAGTTTCAACAGAAGTTAATGGTAAAAGCTGTGATAAACTTACAGACATCTACAATGGACATTTCCACTGATATCAAGAATTAACATTTTGACTTGTCAGAAATTATTCATATACGTGTGTCAATGACTTTGAATAGAAGTCAATGGTTCAAGTTTGCTAGTTGTGACTAAATTACAGTCATCTGTCACGGACACTTTCACTACTACAAAATGATTTATTGATAATAAGCATTAACATTTTGACTAGAGAGAAATACATTATAAATATTTGTAACTGAGCTTCAGTAGAAGTCAATGGTTAAAGTTATTACGTTAAAGGCATCTACAAGAAGCATTTTCAATAGCAAGAAATCATTTGTTGATATCAGGAATTAACATCTTGATGAGTGACAAATACGTTATTAATATCTGTAATTGTGTTTGAATAGAAGTCAATGGTAAAAACTGACTAGATGTAATTAAGTTATAGACATCTACAATGAACATTTTTAATTCTACGAAATCAGTTGTGGATTGGAGGAATTAACATCTTGACACGTGAAATGAATGACGGACATCGATCACAGTGTTTGAATAGAAGTCAACGGTAAAAACTGACTGTTTGCAATGAAGAGAACATTTTGACTCGCGAGAACTGAAATACTGTAAATATCAGGAAATAGAATTGCTTCTCGTCAGAATTACATTTTGGATTTATTGGAAGTCTGACCAGTCAAAAAACAACCGTTAACATCCACAACTGCTATTACTGCTGCTGATTATACGTTTGAAGGGCTCCCAGATGTGACCAACCGTTCACAAGAATCAAACCTGTCAACAAGTAACTCACCAACAAGAAGCTCAATGTGGAATCTTTGTTGTTGGATATGCGGGAAATAACAGGTGTAGCTTCCACTGTCAGACGGTCGTGTGTTTCTGATGATGATGGAGGCGTTGCCGTTAATTAGTTCATCTGGAAAATGAGACACTCGTCCTTTGAACTGCTCGTCTTGACCTGGATGTCCGCTATTGGAATGAGTGCCGGCGTTGTACAGAAACACCTCCTGTCGATCATCTTTCATCCAGTCAAACAGAGCCAGTTCGATGTTCTTATTGTTGAGGGAACACGGTAAAACGACGTCACTGCCGGCCATCACCATCCGTTTGACGACACCTTTTGAAAGATAAAAGCACATTTAAATTTCCACATTTACATGAACAGTCATCGGGTTAAAGCAGGAAAAACACAACTGTAACACCTGCCACCGGCATTAAGGTGATAAAGACCTTCATTCATCGTGAAGGAAATTCTTGTGCCAGATAGAAAAGCCATCAGACATAAGTAGGGTACAGTGGTAACATAAAAATAACCAC
>NW_007580556.1:9528-10648 GCF_000690725.1 Stegastes partitus | reverse complement strand
GATTATTTTATTAGAAACATGATTCAACATGATTATGGGTCTGATTTTGAGGGTTTACATGGAATTGTCCAAAATCTCTTGGTATGCTGAAGCATTCAGAGTTCCTTTCACTGGGACTAAGGGGCCAAGTCCAGCTCCTGAAAAACAACCCCACACCATAATCCCCCTTCCACCAAACTTTACACTTGGCACAATGCAGTCAGACAAGTACCGTTCTCCTGGCAACTGCCAAACCCAGACTCATCCATCAGATTGCCAGATGGAGAAGTGCGATTCGTCACTCCAAAGAACGCCTCTCCACTGCTCTACAATCCAGTGGCGGTGTTCTTCACACCACTGCATCCGACACTGCATTGCACTTGGTGATGTATGGCTTGGATGCAGCTGCTCAACCATGGAAACCTATTCCATGAAGCTCTCTATGCACTGTTCTTGAGCTAATCTGAAGGCCACATGAAGTTTGGAGGTCTGTAACCATTGCCTCTGCAGAAAGTTGGCGACCTCTGCTCCCTATGTGCCTCAGCATTCGCTGACCCCGCTCTGTCAGTTTACATGGCCTACCACTTCGTGGCTGAGTTGCTGTCGTTCCCAATCGCCTCCACTTTGTTATAATACCACTGACAATTGAAAGTGGAATATTTAGGAGCGAGGAAATTTCACATCTGGACTTGTTGCACAGGTGGCATCCTATCACAGTACCACGCTGGAATTCACTGAGCTCCTGAGAGCGACCCAGTCTTTTTACAAATGTGTGCAGAAACAGTCTGCATGTCGAGGTGCTTGAATTTATATAACTGTGGCCATGGAAGTGATTGGAACACATGATTTTGGTTATTTGGATGTGTGAGTGAATACTTCAGGCAATATAGTGGATTTGTAAATCAGATTCTGGTGAAGTCAGTGCCTCACCAACCACGAACCTCACCGCACGTCACTGCATGACACCACTTTTTCTGCCAATGCGTCCTGGCCCATTGAGATCCTGCGGGGGCCCTCAACAACAACGACACAGGACGCCAGCAGCGTAACAGGCCCCGAGGGAAACGAGCCAGTATTAGGAACAGGTTGAGGCTACGAGCACACCAACCACCACTGCCTAGCATCCTGCTCGTGAACGTCC
>NW_007580556.1:3728-6463 GCF_000690725.1 Stegastes partitus | reverse complement strand
ATGACTTTGCCTTTCTTGACTCAATACTTAAACCACCTAAATCACTCAGTCTGTCATCTGCCATGGTGGAACTGAGGTAAGTTTTCACCAGCTTCAGAGTTTTAAAAAAAATCGTTCACAAGAAGCAGTACTAACTAGAATTGATACTGCTATTTTGCACAGTTTGAAGAGCTAAAAAAAAAACAAAAAACTTCTTTGTAAGGCTCAATGAGCAATGTTAGCTCTACAATATTAGAGGTTCTCTGCATACCATCATGTATTTTTCTGTGTAAAATGTGTCTGAACTGATGTAGTTCATGCCCCAAATCCTCAATGTTTGAATCATATACATTCCAGCAAATGCAAACAGAGCCTCCTCTTGGAGAAATGCATCACTGTTGGGGTTTAGTGTTTGGATGCTATTCATAATGGTACAATTTCTGCTCGAGAACCGTCTGTTAAGGTCATTGAGCAGCTGATCTAAGACTGGGTAGAAAAAGGCTGTTTGAAAATGTCCTTGTCATAGGGCTGACTCTAACCCTGTCTGATCCACAGTAGTGAGGACACAGTACCCACTAAGTTGAGAGCTTTTTGACGTTTTGCTGCTGGCTGCACTGCAGTAGCACATTGCTCAGCAGTGTTGAGCACCTCACCCCACAGGTTTTAAAAAAGTGATTCACCCCTGTAGTCATTCAAAGTTTGAATTAAGGCCTGAACTAAATCAACTTCCTTTGAGAAGTCAAGGGACGGAGACTGCAGCATATCCGACAGAAGCTTTGTTTCTCCAAAAACTTTGCAGAATGTAACAAGATAGACAATGAATTGTAAGTCCAGCTGTGCAAGAAGACCTCGTGCCTCAACAGATCTGTCACCACTGGATTCTTGGTCTCCCTCTTGCAGGACTTGCTCAATGGCAGGCAATCTACCCCTGATATTACGAAGAGCCAAATACCGACATGCTCAGCGAGTGTCACTGAGTTTCTGAAGCTCTTGAGGTGCACCTTCATACATCTCTTTTTGTACATTAAGACATTTTTGATGCACTTATGATCCACATGTGAACACATACAGTCTTTCTAGTAAAGAGAAAAACTGCTCTGCTTCAGGAACAGCTTGTGTCTACTAAAACTAAATTAAGACAATGTGCACTGCAGTGGACATAAAAAGCATACTTTGCTTGCTTTTTAATGCGTGCCTGGACGCCTGAACGCTTGCCACTCATGACAGAAGCACCGTCATAAGCTTAACCCACAAGGTTGTCTCTGTGCTGAAGACCATGACTTTCTAATATATGTGTAAATTTGTCAGTTAGCCCTGCTGCATCTAATCGATCAGATGATTCAAAGTGGAGGAAACTCTCGTGGACAGCTCCACTGAAATGGTACCGCAGGACCAGAGACATTTGCTCTTTCTTCTTCACATCTTTTGTTTCATCAGCCAAAATGCCAAAGACCTCACTGTCCTTAACCGCTCATAACTTCTGGTNGATCCTAAACATTCATCTAACAAGCTGCTGTATGAATAAACTATAAACTAAATATTGCACATTATAAACAGCAGACAATATACAGTGTGTTGTATACTAATTAAGGAATTATCGAACAAATATCTGAAAATATTACTAACAGCTTCCATCAAGAATCAATAATCAGTTAGCTTAGCTAACTAAATTGACATTTAGTTAGCTAAGCTAGCGAGTTAACCTAGCTTACTTAGGATGACAAAGTCCTCTTCAAAGTCTTTTAGCCAAAGTCCTAGGCAATTATATCCCATATGAAATATCTTTGTATTAGCTAAACATTATCACCATGTAACAGCATTACTCAACTTATACGGTTTGTTGGGAAAAAAACTGTCCAGAGTTTTCTGCTTCTTGGTTTGTTTAGCGGACATGTTTAAAGCAAAACGTCTTTCTCACCAAACACTGCAGCTGTGTTCGTTTGCGCCGCCGTTTAGCACAGTCTACTAATGACGCGTTTAAAGGCGGCTCGGAAAAACGTGTTTCCACATGTTAAAAATGAATTAAGTCGTTGTAATGGCTGTAAAAAAAAGTGGGGAGGGCGGAGGGCACAGATACGGGAAGTGCGGGGGACATGCCCCCCGTATACCCCGCGTCCGCTACGCCCATGTCAGTAAGTCATATGTTTTTTCCTGTGACAAGGTGAGAAGTGCAAACAAATAAGAAAGTTGGTCACACCGGTAAGAAAAAGTTAGTCTGGAGTCCTGTGTGAACAGACTGAACTCACGGGGACATCATCGTGAAAATATGCGACGCTGCGAACCACCGTCCTCGAGAAAAATATATATATACTTGAGCTGTGCTGTTGTATCTTTACTGCACGGGAATTTTAAGACAGTTAAACGCTAACTTCTCTGTTTTTCACGGTCTGTTCTGAAGCCCTGGCGTTGCTTCCGGTGCTGTGACGTCCTCATTTAACATGTTGAGGAAGTAAATCCACCGTGTTTAACTTCTCATATTAAACACGAGAACAAACATCAGTAAAGAAACTTCAACATGCTTGCTTCAATAAATCGGTTCAAACTCCGTCAGACTTCACAGTTTCACCTGAAAACACGTTTCATGCTGACGCCGTCCTGTTCTGTCGGACTCTACTGATGTGACCCTGCAGGAGCGAGTCTACGGAAATAAACTCTATCATTTAAAAATATTCACCTTTACCTTCACAGTTGATTAATCCAACTACCGTCAGGAACCACAGCAGATCGACCGGTTCCATCGTTTCTGTCGGATCATT
>NW_007580556.1:0-1373 GCF_000690725.1 Stegastes partitus | reverse complement strand
GCTATGTTTTGTGTGACTGTAAATAGCAGCACTTCACTAATTGTTTTAACATAGTCCCAATTTTCTTGAACTTGTTTGTTGTGTTCCTTGATTAGGGAATTTAACAGTGTTGTTTTAACAGCCTTCTGATAGTCCATCCACGCAGTCATGGCTTGCTTGTGTCTGTCAGACTTAGCATGAACTGCAAACCCTGCATCTTAGTCGCCTTCTTCCAGTTGTTGAATCCAGAAGGAGAGTCAAATACTGTCTCTGAGCTGCTGTTGGGGGGACTAAAATGTCTGCAGGCGTAGCTTGGACTTTCAGAATATTCAAGCCAGGGGTGGATATTGTACCAGGCTGCTTTAAAATTCCTTTTCCGGCTCCCCATCTGAGTCCTTTGGCACAATTTCAAAACTGGCTGCACTGGTGAGTCATTTCGACAATTGCTGATATCTGTGGAACAAAAACAAAGACAAAAAAAATATAAAATCTATATCAAAATACTTGTGTCTAAAGATCAAAGGCACATTCAATGGAAGTGTGATTAATTTCAATCATAAACGTCATGTGAACTGATAAGTGGACTGATTTGCATTCAGGCAGGGATTGATTCTCCATCAGACAAACGTGATGGTGCAGCGTCTGTGGAAGCACACAGCTCCTGCTCTGTTTCCGTCTCACTCTCTGCTGCCATGCCACCCTCTCTGTCAGGACTCTGGACCCTCACCAGTCTCTCCACCAGCCTCCTGCTCATTTTCTGTCCCTCTTCACCATCTCGGCGTCTCTGCACACTCACGTGATTTTCAGAGGAGAAACTTTGTTGCTTTGAAAGTAGTGAGTGATATCCTTTTTTGTCTCTCCATGCTGGAGCAACGCGTAAAGCAAAAACAAGCGTCACGCCGCCGTCACATTTTCTAACATTATACATGGCGTCCGATAGATTTTTCAATAAACGGCTCTCTGAACTACACAAGTGAAACAGAACACTGAGGTAACGGAGCTTTTAAGCAATTTCACTCACTTTTTTTTTCTTATTTGTCGCAAACGTCTCTAAAGTTCTCTTCAAGTTGCCAGAGAATCCCGCTCAGCACATCCACGAGACACAAGTCTGACGAGAAAACGTGTTTTTTAAAATGTTTTGTTCCGCTTAGCCGTGATTTCCTTCAGACGAAACTCCGAGTTTGTGGGGGGCGGTGTTGTGCCGGAAAAAGCCCCCCCTCCCCTCTCAAGGAGCGCAGTGACAGTCATTTGCCTGTAGATGAAAATAAACAATAAGTCTAACAGTAATATTTAATATCTGTCTGTACATGGTCATGTGCAAATAATGAGAACAACAGGGATAGATTTGGTCTGAGCTTACTGAGAAAAGTTAAAAATGAATCCTGATCCTGTCC
>NW_007580555.1:8164-12308 GCF_000690725.1 Stegastes partitus | reverse complement strand
ACTAAACAACATATTTCCTGCATGTAGCTCCACACAGCACTACTACTGATACTACTACTAATTCTACTCCAGAGCAGTGAGTCAAAGCAACAAAGAGCTTCATTCATTGTGTTTATCTGCTGCCACCTACAGGACAAACTGGAGAACTGCAGCTACACACAGGTACTGATACTACTGATACAGAAAGCTCTGAACATGAAGAAAACACAAACAATTTGATGGTTTTCTGTATTTTTCTCATACCGTCAACTTTCAGGTTGATCAATGAATCCTGGTTTCTACTGAAGGTGCTGATGAAACACTGATATCTTCCTTCATCCTGAACCTTCACTCCTGTCAGCTGCAGTGAGGCGTTTCCTCTGGAGATCTGCTCCTTGAACAGTGATGTTCTGTTTCTGTAGAGCTGATCCTGATTTCCAAGCTGGTCATTGTTTAAGTAGTACGAGTGGACACGACGTCCTGTTGTCAAATGAATCCAGTGGATGACGACATGAGGAGCGACCTGGAAGCTGCACGGTAAGATGCATCTCTCCATAAAACCACAGGACACCTCAGTATCTGCAGCACCAGGTAAAGACCATGTTAGTGAGAGACTCAGACCTGCATCAGAAACACACTTAGATTTAGTTGATGAGCAGCTTTTGTCCCTTCACTTACTGAGAAATAATCATGACAACTAAACAATGTTATATTGTGTGTTGTTATTCTTCAAACTGTTTTATTTGTTAGAAACACTTCTGATGTTCAGTTGTACAGCACAGTTCCCTTTAACCTGCCGAAGTGTCAGAAACAACCTGTGTTGTAACTGGTCATAAGTGCAAACCCTCATGTCGACCACAAGTTCGTTTCCTGCTCACCGATTGTTTCCTTTTGCTTCTTTCGTACACGATGAGACATGAACATTCAGACTTTGTCCTCCACTGTTATTAAAACCAACTCAGAGCTCAACTGTTTAAAACTGAGACTGTAACAAGAAAAAATCAGTTCATTTAATTAATTCTGTTTGTTTGTGTCCTGAGGACCAGATCTGATCCTCCAACAAAGCAGACGGTAAAGAAGAGGAATGGGTGACTCTTGCCTCCTCCGATTTAAAGGACGAGTCGACCACCTCTTCTTTTCTTATTTTCTGTCTCAGCAGTAATAAAAGACAACAAAGCTCCTCTTCCTCACTGAGTCACGTGTCCTCATGTTGCAAGCGTTGGAAACACTACTGTGTATACGGACCACACTGGCCCTGCAGGTTGAGAACAGAAAGCATAATCCAACCTTTAGACTTCTATTGTACATCAGATATTAGGCCGTTTCTCAACATGCATACTTGTCTGTACTTGAGTTCTTGTGAAACATCATCGGTTTCAATTCGTCAAGTTAATGTTGGAACTTTATCTTGTTATTTAGTGTTGGACTGATCGCTGCCTTGGTACGTCTGAATCCTGTTCTTGCTTTCATCACCTGTAGTACAACCTTGTTCTGTTCTTTTGACTGTTACTGTGCACTGAAAATAACATTTCATCAATGTTTTACTGGAGGACCAGCTGGATAAACCAGGTCCTCACTGACTGCTGGGAGACTCCAGAACATGAGCACTTCCACTGAAGAACATCAGGAGGAGCAGAGGAACGTTTTTCATCTGTCATATGATTTGTAAGAGACTTTTGTCCTGTTAAAAATGAAATCTTAAAAAAAATACCCCGCTGATTGTATGATTGTATGAATGATTTCCTTTAAAGGAAGCTTTAACTTTAAGGCACCTTTCTTTGCAGGACAAAAATGATTCCTTACATAAAAGTAAAACTCAAAAAGGAAAATCATTGGACTTATTGGCTGTCTGAACTTGTTTACTAATGAAACAGTGACTTTCTGTGGAAAGAATCAACTGTGTTGTTTTGCTGAGAACAAAATATTTAACACGAATAAACCTACAATAAGATCAGAATGGTTTCTCTTGTTTTCCTCTTCATACACTGGCTAAACATGAACAGGCTTGTAGGTGTCTTCCAGAGGCCGACTGTCAGACCTAGAAAAGCATCAGGCAACAGAATGGTGACATTTCAGAAAGATCAAGCTGGACCATGTCCTTGCACTAAGCCTGGCTCGGTGAGGGCGCATTATTAGGCCTCTGTGGCTGAATAGCCTCTCCACTGGTGCACTGGTGGCAGGAACAGCGAGTGCTCTGTGGCCACAAGAGAGAGCCTCGGGAAGACTTTGGCATGCCTCTTCCACAAACCTTGGCAGTCGGTCATTTCAATGCAACCGCCTGTAAAATGACCTCTCCAAATTAAAATGAATGCTGTTATTGACCCTTATGGAGTGTATATAAAGTTTGACCTTTGTTATAAAGATAACACTCTCTAGTTTCAGCCACAGCAATCAGAATCATTCCAGGTGCTACCAGTAAAAAGTTATTCCATTTCAATAATCACAAAAAATATATTTTCTTGATCCTCGCCTGAGTTTTTTCTTGAAAATAAAGGTGCATAAGGCAGCATTAGAACTAAAACATACTGTGTGCCAATAGAAACACTTGTATTGCTCTCATATTTCAAATTTGAAAACACTATCTGTAAAACTGATAATCTGACACCAGTTTTTATACTGGTATGTTCATGCGTTTTATTGAGGGACTTTTGTTTTATCCACATCTATCCAAATTGGACACCACTGAACATGTCAGGAAAAAGTGCTATATCTGCTGAATGCTTGAACCTACATACATCAGTGAGGGCTCTATTGAAAGCTTATACCCAGGAGAAGAGTCACTCTATTAGTTATAGAAATTCACATTTCATAAAAACTAAATAAAATGTATATTTTTCATAACAAGCGAAAATATGGCCACATCAAAACAAGTGTTATAGGCAGGTTTAAATATATATTTACAAATCACACCAACAACAAACACTCCAAACTGTATATTTACTGTATAACTCAAACTGTACACATATTCTCAGCACTATGACACTCACTTGTTTTCTGAGCCGCTCGTTTGGAGAAAGCACACAGATATGCTGCTGTCTCGACTTGTGCAGCCTCCACCACTTCCCTTGTTTTCTATTTTCTCTTTTCTGTACGTTTTGTCGTGTTTTTGTGCTTCAAAACTATCCCAAAACAAAGAAGATGGGACTGGCGCATTACGCACACTTTACGCACCACTTCTCATGAGCCGCGACGCCAATCCTGCCTTCCGACACACCCACGTGTTCGTCTGCTCATTGGCTACAAGTTTACAGCGTCAGAGAGTGTCTGCAACCCCACTGGTCGAATCTACAAGGGTGGGACTTGTGCGTACCGGGTTGACTGTCTGAGACACTCCATTGGCCCTTCAGGCTGTCACTCACCCCCAAAGCCCTCCTATTGGCCAAACTAGGTGTCAATCAAAAGCTAATACCTCCGTCTAGCTGCCTGTAGCGCTTTCAGCGCGACCTGAAATAGATTCAGTCTGATTTTGCCAGAAGAAATGAATAAAACAGCCGGAGCTGATCTCAAGCTGGGAAGACATTACTGCAAAATTTGTGCTTTTGAGGATCTACTGCGTTTTACAGACCGAATTATTTTACGGGATTATGTTCGCTGGTTCTGTCCGGACAGAATGAGACCAAGCTGGTGAGGAATGATCGATGTTTGAGCTGCAGAGAGCCTTCAAAAGTAAGAAAACTCCGGTTTTAACATGTTGCTTTTCTGTACAAAAAGCTCTTTGTGTCAACGCTGTGGTTGCTGCAGGTCAAAAAGGTTTATATCATCGGAAAGAGGAGACTCTGAGCTTTCATTTGATGTGTATATTGTCGGGAAACGTGATTGTGGAGCATGCGCACATCTGGCTGTAATGTTTTTGGAAAGTGGTCACGTCCCGCCGGCGGGACGTGGGAGCGGTAAGGGGTTTCAAGCTTGTCAGACATTTGAGAGTTTCCTCAATATATATACGCCAAAAAAAGGAAAGGAAAAAAGAAAAAATTAAAGCTGCAAACAGCGTTGGTCGGGTCCTCGGTCTGCGTTGGACCCTCATGCCCGTCTGACCTCCATTTTGACACAATTTAAACCTGCTTTAAGTTGAAGGAGCCATTTTTCTGTCTCTGCTCAGCCTCAGACTGTCAGTGAGTCACATGACCAGCTGCACTGACCTGTGATGATGTCATGATGACTCAGC
>NW_007580555.1:6351-7769 GCF_000690725.1 Stegastes partitus | reverse complement strand
GTTTTCGCTCATTTTCTTACTTTGAAAGGCAAATTGTGGACTTCCTGTTGGAGATAGGTCAGGGGTGTCAGCACGAGATTTGTGGGTCTCATTGAGATGGACGTTTTGGTGTTGGTTTGGTCTCTGTACGACATTCCTACTGGGCGCTAGGGCCGTTTTAGTGTGTTTTTCTGTAACTAGG
This sequence comes from Stegastes partitus, assembly GCF_000690725.1. Lineage (NCBI taxonomy): Eukaryota > Metazoa > Chordata > Actinopteri > Pomacentridae > Stegastes > Stegastes partitus. Next base: position 7,588 of record NW_007580555.1, on the reverse strand, counting down.
TGGCGCTAGAGAGCATTTTTGCCTTTTTTTTTTTTTCATTTTATCAAATTTTTCGCCGATTCGGACATGTGTGTGTCAATTTGAAAGTTTTTATAATAATGTGTCAGTGTTCACTCACCTCCTCTGGAAACAGTCAGAATCCTCAGAAACATCCCCAGATACACAGAAAACTTCCTCCTGATCATAATCCTGCTTCTTGTCTTGTTTCAGGGCAGATCTGGACGCTAAAGACTGAACTTTAGATTCCTGCTGTCGAGAAGAGACGATCAGCCCTGATGCAACATGAAAGAACTGGAAGAACAAGCAGGTGAAGCCTGTTTACACACAGAGAGGTGACTGTATTTACATGTCTGTCATCTGATACACCTGAACATCAGGTCACGCCCAGCGTCCTGTGTCGTGTGCAAAGAACAAAAACCCCCACAAACACCAGTTCCAGTCAACCGAGTTTAAATAAGGGCGTGTCTATCTTTGTTTGCATATCTGTTGCATATCTGTGAGCCGTCTGTTACGGTTCCAGGCAGGTTTTAACCTGCTGTGGGTAAAACTGAAAGTAAACAAGAGACTCTGGAACACTGTGGACTCTAAGACACGATATTATTTCTGACATTTTGTGTGCTGTAAAGTTTCTGTGTCAGGCTTTCTGACAGTTACAAATAAGTTTAATGTTGCTTCACATCAACATTAAATTAATGCAATGATAATAAAAAACAAAAACTCAGGCTCAGACTTCACTCTCTGCCAGATCGTCAGTCTTGTTTTCATGCCTCCACCAGATTCCCAGCATTGTTCTCCACTCAGCTCTGAAAATCTCTCTTTCCTCTCATTGTTCCACTGGCATTTATAAAACCAGTCAGTCAGTCAGTCAATCAATCAGTACCATCACAAGTTGGAGATGTGTATAAAAAAAAAAAAAGAAAAAGGTAGCACAAGGACAGCAAGTGAAACAAATAAAATAAAGGACTTCTGTTGTTTGACTCATTTAGAAACATTATAATTTTGGGAGACCTTTAAAACTCTGACAAGATACAAACAGTAAAGCTGTATGACACAAAAAGTGATGTTTTTGATGGTACGTTTCCAACCAATTATACAGTTTAGTCTCCAACAGCTGGATGGAAAGAAGCTGTGGCCTTCAGTGTCATGACTGCAGATTACATCAGTGTGTCCTCTGGGTTCTAGGGGTCACACGATGTGTTTTATCAGGACCAATATCAAGGAGACAGATAACTGAATG
>NW_007580555.1:2194-5331 GCF_000690725.1 Stegastes partitus | reverse complement strand
AGATGAATCTAGACACAATAAACTGTTGAAGTTGTTTGTCTTGGTGGTGAATTTGGAAATTACTGTTCATTGAAAAGGACTTTAAGGAAGAATCTCAATCTGGCACACCTGAGGTGTAAAACCATCCATAAAGCCTGACTCATGACTTGGTACAGTTACATTTTCTATGTTGACATAAACTACCAACCAGTCAGATGAGTTTTGGGTACCAGGGAAATTTAGTGAAACAATATTATCTTAAGCCTCAATCAGAGGTGTGTTCAGTGTCTTCATGGTGGTTTGCAGAAGGAAATAAATACTTCTGGAGGTCAACTTGAATAAATGAGTGTTTAAATGTCTGAGATGTATCAAAGAAAAGTGTTTCTGGAAGTTTAAGCTGCTGGCATGTTGCAGAATGGGAGTGGTCGATGGGGGACTTCTAAACTATGTGCACAAAGATGGAGACTCTTCTTTTCCTCGATGCATTTTACGTTTGCACCATTCAGTCATAAAGTGCATGATTCAAATGCACATAGTTTAGCTTCATTCAGCAGTTCATATGTGATGTCTTTGGAAAAGCTTCTGCAGGAATTCAAATTAAAGTTCTGCAACTTTAAACTCAGGTTTAAATGTCAAGTAGTAAATTTTAAACTAGCTGCTTCTGTTAGTAAAAGGTAGAGAATATATGTAGAATCATGTCAGGGAGGATTACAGCATAACCCTGTTGGTAAATACCTACGACTGGAATCCTGCAGAACCAGTCTGGACACTCAGTCCAGTAAAACAACAATTCCTGACATTGTTTTGTTACTAGAGAGACAGTATGCAGCAACACAACATAAACTATTTAGCATGTTTCTATACACACCTACATTCACCTCCATCTGTGGAGGCCTTGAACACCCATATGTGATGAGTTATTATCCAGCATGTTTTAGATGTCTCCCTCTTCCAACACATCTGATTCAAATGATCAGCTCATCATGAAGGTCTGCAGAAGCAGAGTAGATGCTCTACTGTCTTATCTGTAATTAACAATAATCAATTCCTTGAACAATTTAGCAGCTCATAGTCGGGAAAAATATCAAAATCTGCCAACTAAATTGTTACCAAACAATTTCTTCACCAATATGTTTGTAAAGGTGTGTGATAACATGCCTTAAAATGTTGAAGTTCAACTCCCCTGGGAAACCCTGAAAAAAACTTGCTCAAGTTCGGGTACCGACAACCGATTGACGAGAAATCTTTTTTTTTTTTTTTTAAATCAGGCCTTAAGTAACTTATGTGGGTCAAATCAGGGTTTTTCATGATTCTGAGTTGATTGTTGACATTTATATTTCACCACGGACACTCCAATGTTGAAAAAGGCCACACTCACTTTTACATTTACAGTCGCTTTTATTTCACATACTTATACACTGCTCAAAAAAATAAAGGGAACACTAAAATAGCACATCCTAGATCTCAGTGAATGAAATATTCCAGTTGAACATCTTTATTCATTATATAATAGAATGCATTGAGAACAAAATAACATAAAAATGATCAATATAAATCAAAATTATTATCCCATGGAGGTCTGGATGTGGAATCATACTCAAGAAAAGTGGAAAATCACATCACAGGCTGATCCAACTTCAATGAAAATCCCTCCAGACCAGTCAGGATGAGGCTCAGCAGTGTGTGTGGCCTCCACGTGCCTGTAGGACCTCCCTACAGCACCTGGGCATGATCCTGATGAGGCAGGATGTTCTCCTGAGGGATCTCCTCCCAGACCTGGATTAAAGCATCATCAACTCCTGGACAGTCTGTGGTGCAATGTGGAGTTGGTGGATGGAACAAGACATGATGTCCCAGATGCGCTCAGTTGGATTCAGGTCTGGGGAACGGGCCGGCCGGTCCACAGCATCAATGTCTTCATCATCAGGAACTGCTGACACACTTCTGCCACATGAGGCCGAGCATTGTCATGCATCAGGAGGAACCCAGGGCCCAGAGCACCAGCATGTGGTCTCACAGTGGGTCTGAGGATCTCATCCCGGTACCTGATGGCAGTCAGGGTACCTTTGGCTAGCCCATGGAGGGCTGTGGGCCCTCCAAAGAAATGCCTCCCCACACCATTACTGACCCACCAAACCGATCATGCTGGAGGATGCTGCAGGCAGCAGAACGTTCTCCACGGTGTCTCCAGATTCTGTCACGTCTGTCACATGTGCTCAGTGTGAACCTGCTCTCATCCGCAGGGTTCCAATGGTGAATCTGCCAACCTTGGTGTTCTCTGGCAAATGCCAATCGCCCTGCACAGTGCTGGGCTGTCAGCATAAGCCCCACTGGTGGACGTGGGGCCCTCATACGACCATCATGGAGTCTGTTTCTGACAGTTTTAGCAGAAACATGCATATTAGTGGCCTGCTGGAGGTCATTCTGCGGCTCTGGCAGAGCTCCTCCTGGTCCTCCAGCACAAAGGAGGAGGTAGTGGTCCTGATGCTGGGTTGTTGTCCTCCTTCCTGTGAATGTGAGTGTGCTTGGTTGTCTGTCTCTAAGTGGAGCCCTGTGATAGACTGGTTACCTGTCCAGGTGAACCTGCCTTCACCCTGAGTCAGCTGGGATTATTTATTGAGCCGTGAAGCAAACTTGGAGAGAAAACTTCCTCCAGAAACGAGCCTTTCTTCAACTTCTGTGTTTCTGAGCTGCTTTGTGAACATCTTTATGACGAAGGACGCTTCAGACTGTGAAGCTGTTTGAGCTTTGCAGGGATTTTATTTCTATTTTTTAATATTTGGAGTTCTGTTGCTCATGATGTCTTCTTGCTTTACCTCACGTCCTGAACGGCGTTTAATTCCTCTCAGAACCCGAGCACACGACACGAGCTCAGAAAACAATATTCAGAAGCAGAAAACCATCATGAGGCAGCGTTTCTGCTTCGTTCACGCAAATCTTCAGAATTTAAAAAGAGGAGACAGCATCTAGTAGCTGCAGGTCCTGATGGAGTATCTCCCAGACTACTGAAGGCCTGTGCGCAGGAGTTGGGACACCCCTTACAGCGCCTCTTCAACCTGAGCTTGGGACAGGGGAGGGTCCCCCAGCTATGGAAGACATCCTGCATCATTCCAGTCCCAAAGAAACCACATCCTGGAGAGCTGAACGACTTCAGGCCG
>NW_007580555.1:0-1094 GCF_000690725.1 Stegastes partitus | reverse complement strand
TATTGTACTAGAACACTGCATGCCCCTGTGTTCCCTTCTTGGAAGCTGCTGGAACTGTAAATTTCTCTTGGAGATGAATAAAGTATCTATCTATCTATCTATCTATCTAGTAACTGTTTTAACATTTATGAGCTGAACGATGTCAGTTTGACTAATTGCACACTGAGTGGTCAGAGTTTTAATTCCAGATATCTGTAACGGCACTTTGAGCTGTCAAAACAACAGATAAAGGTATGTGTGGTTAAATAGCTGCAGATTCAAATAAACTTTGTACCTTATTCTAATAATAAAGCATCACTGCTGGACTTTAGAACAATAATACATCATCATTTACTTCCTGATTGAACTTTATATGATTGATCTAAATATGTAAAGTAACTAAAAAAAACAACGTAGAAATAATAATATTCTGTAGTTGGAGCAAAAAAGAAAACACTGTAGAAGAACAAAAATAATCTCCAGAATTCCTCCATAATTAAAAAAACATTTTCTTGCCTTGATTTGACATTAAAACATTAATTACACGTGATTAAAAACTGTGCTGACAGATTATCAGTGATTTTAGATATTAAACGCTGACGCACGTTTATTCAACATTTTTGTTGTGAAACTCATTTAACAAACAAACTGATCATGTAAAAGGATTTTCACTTATTCTATTTATTATTAAAACATATTTACAGAATTAAATCTGAATTTGGCAGTTTCATCTACGAAATGAAACCTTTTAAAGACGTTTTTATTTTATGGTGACTCAGAGTTACAGGTTTTAATGTAATCTTGCACTAAACGTGTACATTTACAGTATTTTTATCATTTTGTTCATATTTCTGTATCTGTTTCAGAAAAAGTCTATTTTTTTAGTGACTAGAATTCAGTGTTTGATCTGAATCACAGTGAAGTAGACGTACGAGGCAGCAGAAATACTCAAGTCAAATACAAATATCCCAAAACTGCACTTAAGCACAGTACTTGAGTAAAAGTACTTAGTTACTTCTCGTTGCTGTCCTCCAGTCGCTGCGTGTGAATTATATTTATTAGGGTCCGAGCACCAAAAGGGTGCGAAGACCCTATTGGAACTGCTCGGATTATTA
>NW_007580554.1:5085-9995 GCF_000690725.1 Stegastes partitus | reverse complement strand
CAGAAGGGGCTGAAACAGCACTCATCTTCTGAGTAAGAAGCATCATTGGGGTAAGGATTTCAGGATTGTCTGGGTCCATGGAGATGGACACAAGAGGTCTTGCATTTATGATAGCCATCACCTCTGCCATGAAAGTGCTCAAGATTTCATCTTTCTGAAGCAGCATTGCATCTAGAATGCGTCTGGCAACCCCAATGAGTCGCTCCCAGGAGCCTCCCATGTGAGAAGCGTGAGGAGGATTGAACATCCAGGAGCATCCTTTCTCTTGGAGGTACTTCCTCATTACTGTGTCATAGGTGTTTGCACCTATCTCATTGCAAGCTTCGACAAAGTTCGTCCCTCTGTCAGACCGCAGGAGTTTTGCTGGACCATGAACAGCAAAGAATCTCCGCTAGGCATTAATGAAATTGTCTGTTGACATGGATTAAATCAGTTCAATATGTACTGCTCTTGTTGACATGCATGTAAAAAGCACTGCCCATCGTTTGCTCTCCGCACCTCCTCCTCTGGTGCGACATGTCATAATAGTCCACGGCCCAACTACATCGAGGCCGACAGTAGTGAATAGAGGTTCAGGAGTCAGTCTGTCTGCTGGCAAATCTGCCATCTTCTGGTCCTCTAGCTTACCACGCAGTTTGTGGCAGGTGACACTAGTATTGTAGTCAAGACCACCTAAACCGAGACCAAGACAAGGCCGAGACCACAGTGTGTCGAGACCAAGACAAGACCAAGACTCTGAGGGGTCGAGACCGAGTCAAGACCGAGACCAAGACAAAGCGAGACCAAGTCAAGACCGAGACCATACCCAATTTAACTTAACCATTTAATTCAACACTTATTCAATGTAGTTTTAAGGCAAGTGTAAGGCTGCCTGTAATACTCTTGTCTGCCAACTTCAAACAAACATTCAATATGGAATGTATCAAACAAATATTAAATACTTGCGCCTTCATTTTTATCTTGTTTTCAGAATGTTTTATTGTTTCTTTAAGTTTAAAACAACAGCAAGCCATGTGCAAATATGAACAATCTGCTACAACATAGCTAAATCTAGAACAGTGTGCCTCTTTTTATGTCTGTTACATCATAAATATTTCCTCACAGCTGAACTTGGGTAAAAAAAATATATTAATTTAAAAAAAAAAAAAGGTGTATTATTGTAAATGAAAAAACTTGAGAACCACTATTCTATGAAATAGAAAGAAAAAACAATGCCAAACATCAGCATCTAAAATTCAAAGACAAAAATAGATGTAAATGTATCTTTAAAGAAGTCAAACGCTGAAAGGCCAAACTACAGACGTTTCCCTGAGAAAACTGCTGAGGAGAAATACTTGCTTACTTATACAAAGCTCACCGCCAAGGATAGACACATGAAAGGGTCTAAACACCACAAAAAACATGGCCCCTAAAAATTACATCATGAGAGGTGAGCTTAAAGTAGAGTTTGGTTGCATTTTAGAAGCATGAGCGATTGCAACATTTTGTGACCTAAACGTGACCGATGGGGTCTCATTATAATGCCCCCTCTGCTAAAAACCCTCTCCACTGGTGCCGAAGAGGCAGGGACTGTCAGCACCTTCAGTGCCAATTTGTGCAGATGAGGAACCTGTCTTGGTTTTTTGCCCAAAAGACAAGTGCATTGTCAGTGTCAGAGTCTTGGGTGGCTTCAAAGTATTTTCCAATCTGTGTTACAATACTTGAATCCTGGGTCAAGTTGCGTCTCTTGTGAGCCTTGTAGCGGGACAGAAGGCGTGGGCATTTGGCTGGTGGCGAATCACTGGGTGGATGGACACTCATGGTCCCTGATTCTGTTGCATCTTCTTCGGTGTTCATTATGTTCTCCACTTCTGTTGTCAAAGTGTCTGAAAAACATAAACACATACACAAAAATTATTACGGTATTGTCCTTGTAGGTTAAATATAAAGACCATGTCACATTCAGGTGATTAACAGTTTTATAATGTTTTTATGACAAAAAATGAATATAGTTAAACCATGAATTTCACTTTAGGACTAGTTTTTAAATGGCAAGATATTTTTTAACAGTATAAATTAATATTTTTTAACAGTATAAAAATGCATACTAACCTGTCAGTAACTTCTTCAGTTCATCTCTTGCCTTCTTCACTGATGTTGCATTTCCTCCAGTGGTAACGTCCAGATCCACCCAACTTAGGCCAAACTGTGGATCCAACATGGTAGCCAAAAAGTACACTTTATGGTCAAAAGGTTCCTCTCTTTCACTTTCTTTCGCCATGTTTGTTTTTGTAAAGATTCCCGAGAATCTTTTCATCAGAGACTGCCGGAGGGCCTTGACTAAAGGCCGGCACTGCATTCGGGTTTCCTCCATCTTGAGAAGGTGTGTATTTAAATCCAAAACAGTTGGAACCACCATGCTTATTGTAACAGATTTCTCTCCTTTGGTTAGATCTGTTGCCTCAGAGAGTGGTGCAAGAACTGTGCAGAGCTCCTTCAGCTGGTTCCACTCACAGGAACTAAATATCACATCCTCATAGTTGTTGCTGCACACTTCAGTCAGGGCTTTGTGGTCCAGAGCTGTGAGGGACTGTACTTGTTTGAAAGTGCTGTTCCAGCCAGTGTTGTTTGCTGCCGGAACAGTCTTACTAGTGTCAAACATAGCCTCAAACTTGTCTTTGAACTGTGAGCTGCTATGTAACAGAGTAGTGAATCGCGATGTTTTGGCTATGGTGCGCGAGACAGCCCAAACTTCCTTCATTCCATCATTCACAACTAACTGCAGAGAGTGGGCAAAGCAGGAAAGACGTTCAACTGATGACCAGGGTAATTCTGTGTCTTCCACTGAAGTCATGTCTTCCCACAAGTGCTCATCATCTAGATTCTCCTCCTCACTCTCACTGTCATCAGACTGCTGTTGTGGCATGTGAACTTTGAAAGCGCATTTCATATTGGCAGCATTGTCTGTAATAATATAACTTATCTTCTGACGGATGCCATCTTCCTCTGTGATCTCCTCAAAAGCAGAAGCGATTCGCTCCCCACTATGTCTGCCTGTAAAACACCTCCAGTCTAGCAGGTAGGATTCAAGTGCATAGGAGTCTTTTGTTTTGCAGCACACATGAGCAGTCACTCCAAGGAAGGAGCGTAGTCTGCGATCAGACCAGAGATCAGTTGTTAATGACACAGACGACTGTGTATCCAGCTTCTCCAAAACAGTTTCCTTAACTTTCTTTACCATCACTGGTATCCATTTCTCACAAATTGTCTTTCTGGTGACTGCTGTGTATTTGCAATCCACAATCTCAAGAAAGTGTTTAAAATGTCCATTTTCCACAAATGAAAGCGGTAGACTACATCCAACTATTAAATCTTTGACAATGGCTTCAGTGATGGCTTGCTGCCTTGGTGAATTTAGACTGTAGATCTGAACTTTCTGTGTAAAGGATTGTAGAGTTGGCTGTTTGACATCTTTTTCGAGCCCCGCCTTGTACTCCAAGAATCTGTAAATCATAACAACATCTGGTCATGTAACAGTAAATCATATCAAAAAATGAATCTTATCTACTGTGTAAGATGAACAGAAAAGAAAACTTTATTACCTTGTCTAAGTAGGTTATGTTTTTGCCGGCGTTTATCTGTTTTTTGGTTTGTTTGTTTGTTAGCAAGATTACTCGGAAAGTTATGAACGGATTTTCATGAAATTTTCATGGAATTTTCATAATGGTGTAATGAACAGAAGATTACATTTTGGTGATGTTGTTGCCTACCATCTTGTTATTTTCTCATAAGAAAACAGTAAATGCTGTTAAGTGTCATAGTGGTGCAGAATCCTGTCCTTGTGGTGTTTGTTCACTAGATAGAGCTCTGACTCCATTCAATCCTCAGTCCTCACCGCTGTCTTCTCAGCAGTACATGAGTAAGCTACAGCCAGGCAGCATTACAGGAGTGGGCTGCGCAGAGCTACTGATAAGCTCATAACTCCTGTTTCACTTTAACTCTCTTTGCCATGTGTCATGTCGACTGATGCGTGCTTCGTTGCGTCTGTCATGCTTTTCATTTACGTTGTTAAAGTTGTGCTTGCCTAGCTTAAGCTACTCCCTGTCTGTTTATGTTAGCAATAACATGGCTGTAGTTATGCCAACCTAGCATAGCGTTAGCTAACAGCTTAAAAGCCAGTAATTGCAGAAATATAAGTGTACAAAATATTTTAAAGTACAGAACAACCGTTCATCACTCCATCAGCTTGTTATTAATGATATCAATGTTAATTCAAATGCTAAAGCTATGCTCTGATTCTCTATTAATCTAATAGTGTAGATAAAATGAATGCAGGACTTTAACATTGGCTGGAAATCACCATATGGGTGGAAATGAGCTGGTTAGTGGAGGTCTGCGCTCTCAAAGTGCTTAATTTATGAAACATCTACATATACCACATTAAAAGCACAAATGGTGAATCAGCACAATACATGCACAACAGTAGCATTAGGGCAACCGTGTTTTTCAAATAGTTACACAAAGATATGATATTAAATGACCACACCAGTTCGTTTTCTTACTTTAATGCTGGCATTACAATCATTTTCAGAAAGAGGATAGGTATGTATTTTTTTCTTTTAAGTACACCCAGTGTGGGAAAGATTGTGTGATTGAACAAGCCATAGAAGAGGGAACTCACAGCACTCAAAATTGTGTTGTACATATATTTAGTTCAATTTATATTTAAGTTACACATTTATTCTGCAATTGTGTGTTTTAATTCTAAAAATTGGCACTAAAATTAAGTGTGTACATTGCCAGGCCAAGTTGCATACGTAGACAAGGTGCATAATTTGCGCTCGACCCTCTGCTGTCACATCAGTAGCTCTCTCATCCAGGTGAGGGAGTGGTACCGCGGCATGTGTCGCTGTCAGAGCTGACATTAGCTA
>NW_007580554.1:0-4885 GCF_000690725.1 Stegastes partitus | reverse complement strand
TACAAACTACACCTTGCTAAATTTATGTAGCTCACTTCGCTAGCACCATGAAGAGTTATCTTACCTTTCTTTATGCTTCCTCTCCAAGTGTCGACAGAAGCTTGATGTGGTCCCAGCCACCTCCGTGAGCGTTGCGTTGCAGTATTTGCAATTCGCACTGTGTTTTCTTTTTGATGTCGATTTACAAATATACTGTTTGTGGTTAGAAAAACCAAACTTTATGACTGCAGAGTTAGCCGACATCTTCCCCCAGGGAGCAGACTCCTTCCACCGTCTCCCGCATTTACTGTAGTGAAGTGTGTGTGTGCAGAGGGGCGGGGTGGGGTGACAGGCCACAGCCCGTAAAAATAATCCAAATTAAAAATCTGTTAAATTATTGGTTTCATTCGAAGCGGGGAGTTTTGCATCCAATCACAACAAAGCCATTACTAAACAAATGAGACAGTTCAGACTCAGTTTAGTGCGGTCCTTGCAGCCGTGGCCTCGGCTGGTCTCGCAGTAAAATCCTGAGTCCTCTGTGGCCGAGACCGAGACAATACAGAGTAAAAATGCGGTCGAGTCCAAGACAAGACCGAGACCTTCAACACTAGGTGACACACTTGTGGATGATGGAAGACACTAAGCGCTTACTGCCAATTATCCAGTATCCAGCACCCCGGACAGCTCCTTCTGTAATATGCCGTCCTTGGTGAGGCACCTGTTCATGAAAATGTCTCACGAGTAATGTCGTAATGTGATGAGTGTGTGGAATAATCAGTGGATGCTTTTCTTCTTCTGACAGGTCAGCTGAAGAAAGACGACCTCCAACACGCGGCAGACCATCTTTATCTACAGCTGGATTGAGTTTCTCTAGTGTGTGTCTGCATGTCTGCCTCTGCCTTAATCAAGACATTTGAATTCCTCCTTCAACACTTCGTTCTGTACAGAACGAATAATCACAACTTTAGCTTTTGAAAGCTCACTTGTGTTGGGTGTTTCTTGGAAGCATTTCCGTCCGTCCCATTTTTCCTCGTCAGTTCTTGTTTTGAACGATGCAGCAACATGAATAGGTCAAGCCATGGTTCGACACAGTGTGCTCCAGCTTGAGCACCACTCAAAGTGTTGTGAGCCTAACTGAGACTCTAATGTCTTGGTTGCCAGAGTAGTAACCTCTGGACAAATCTCATTGTCGGCATCAGGCTCCTGCAGAGTCAACTGATTTGCTTCGGGTGTCTCTGCTGCTTTGTCTGAATAAAGTAAGGGTGGATCTGAAAACCAGTTGCTGTGCTAGAGTTCAGCTGCTTCTATGAACCTGGTAGCATGGTCTGCAGGGTTCAGGTTGGTAGGCACATAATGCCATTGGCTAGGGTGTGTGGATGCTCTAATCTGAGTTACTCTGTTGGAAACATACATGTAGAACCTTCTCGTGACAAGCACAATCCTGCTGTCAGTGTAAAACTTGACAGAGTCCACTTCACTGTCCATTTCATCTCTGATCAACTCGTACAGCTCAACAGCAAGCACAGCCGCACAGAGCTCTAAGCGTGGAATGGTGTGAGCAGGACGAGGGGCCAATTTTGACTTCCCCATCACAAACCCAACATGACACTGTCCCTAACCATCAACAGCTCTCTTCAGATGACATTTCTTGTACTAGTGCTTTCCCTTGCATTATGATGGGTGCTACAAAACCCAAGGGATCGTAAAGACTGTTGACTGTGGACAGCACACCTCTTCATGTGAATGGCTTTTCTTCCGGAGACACTAGGTAAGTGAAACTGTCAGTTTGCAGGTTCCAAGAGAGTCCCAAGCTCCTCTGAAGAGGAAGAGGATCCTTTCCCAGGTCTAAGTTCTTTAGATTTTTAGTGCGGTCTGACAGAGGGACGAACTTTGTCGAAGCTTGCAATGAGATAGGTGCAAACACCTATGACACAGTAATGAGGAAGTACCTCCAAGAGAAAGGATGCTCCTGGATGTTCAATCCTCCTCACGCTTCTCACATGGGAGGCTCCTGGGAGCGACTCATTGGGGTTGCCAGACGCATTCTAGATGCAATGCTGCTTCAGAAAGATGAAATCTTGAGCACTTTCATGGCAGAGGTGATGGCTATCATAAATGCAAGACCTCTTGTGTCCATCTCCATGGACCCAGACAATCCTGAAATCCTTACCCCAATGATGCTTCTTACTCAGAAGATGAGTGCTGTTTCAGCCCCTTCTGGAAACTTTGCCTCAGCTCAGCTGTTTGGAAAGCAGTGGCAGCAAGTTCAGTGTCTCGCGGACACATTCTGGAAGAGATGGAAAGGAGAGTTTTTGTCTACCCTTCAGAGTCGCAGGAAATGGACGAAAGACAAACCAAATGTCGAAGAAGGAGATGTTGTTATACTGAAAGACAATCAGGTCCCCAGAAATGAATGGCCAATGGGACTGGTTGTTAAGACTTTGTCAAGCTGTGACAGAAAGGTCAGAAAGGTTGAAGTGCGGGTTGTCAAGGATGGGACAGCCAAGGTATTTCTAAGGCCGGTCTCTGAGATCGTAGTCCTTCTTTCAGAGACATAATGAAAAGACTCTTATGTTGTCAAAGAACATCAACCTTTAAGTTTGTTTATATCTGTATCTGTGCAGTGATATAATTTAATTATATCAAGTGGGGAGTGTGCTGTCTCTGAAGCTGATATGTGTAAGTTGATTAAAAACACAAGTTAAATAAGTTAGTTAAAAAGTAGGATTAAAAAGTAAAAAAATAGTTTTTTGTAGTTCTTTGAAAATCTGTCAGAGTGAGCGCTCTGTGCCTTGTATTTGGTTTTTGAATTTGCGGCAGAGTGAGCCATTTACCAATACATTGTGAACTATCTTTGATTCTCCGTGAAGAGAGTTCAACTTGTAATGGCTATCAGTAGCACAACGGAGCTTCACGTCGTAAATTGTTCATACATGCTTTTGCCTTGGAAAATATTTGCCTGTAAGTAAAAGTGTGCACAAGCATGAAATACACTACATATGTGTTTTAGAGCAGACGTTTCTGTTTCTGTCACTCCGCTTGTGATAAGAGTCGTTAGCAGCTAACCCATGTAGCTAACTTTAGCTAAAGGTTTATTAGCTGTGGTTAAATGTTGTTCGTGTTCATGCTACATGGCAGTTATATGTTTTGTTTCATGTTTATGTTGTGTGATTGTGTATGTATTTTATTTTCTCTGTATTCTCAGTTTTACAAGACGTTTGAAAGCTACAAAAGAACAGTAAATGCCAGAGAAAGCACGCCTTATGTGTTTATTGAACATAGCTCGAACACGTCAACTGGCTGTCTAGCAGTGCACAACTGACGCAGTGTGAGGGCAGCACAGAGGCAAAGACATTGAGGAACATGATGCTAACCTGAGAAAAGTACTCAACAGAGCCAGAGAGGTAAAGTTGAGACTCAACTGCCTCAAATGCAAATTCAGGCTGGACCAGGTCTGTTACGTTGTTCATGTTTTTACTGCCCAAGATTTAAAAGCAGACGCATCTAAAACCAAAGCAATCAGCGATATGCCTGTGCCTACTGACATTCCCGCCTTACAAAGATTTCTCGGTATGATAAACTACCTTGGGAAATTTATTCCCAACTACGGTGAAATCACAGCACCGCTATGACAACTCACACACAAGGACACCGAGTGGTCCTGGCATGAACAGCAGCAATGTGCTTTTGACACTTTAAAGCATCACATGTCAAACCCACCAGTACTGTGTTATTACCAGTGGCGGGCCGTGCATTTTACTCCTAGGCCTTCAGTGGCAGCCTGCCTGAATCAAACCATCTCCTAACACCGTCATTATGACGCCACGGCTACAGAAACCATCAGTGTTATGCAGGAAGGCAGTACAGCAGGACATGGCATCGCAGTCCCAAGCTCCTCTGAAGAGGAAGAGGATCCTTTCCCAGGTCTAAGTTCTTTAGATTTTTAGTGCGGTCTTCCATTGGGAACACTTCCATAACTTGGCTGTTGTTTGACGCCAGTTTATGTAGTCGTAGGTTGGATTCTGCCAACATCTCTCTTGTCTGTGTGAGGAGATCTATTGCTTCTTCAGGTGTGGCAACTGAAGTCAGACCATCGTCTGCATAAAACTGTCTCTCCACAAATCTTTTTGCGTCTTTTTGCGAGTCTTCTTGTTCTCCTTCTTGAGCTGCTCGTCTCATGCAATAAATTGCTACAGCTGGTGAAGGGCTGTTTCCAAATACATGGACTTTCATCCTGTATTCTACCACTGGGCTGTTGATGTCATCATTCTCGTACCAGAGGTACCGCAGGAAATCTCTGTGATCATCTTGGACAACAAAGCAATAAAACATTTGTTCCACATCAGCTGTGAGACCCACAGGTTCCTTCCTGAAACGCAGAAGAACTCCCACCAGGGTGTTGTTCATGTCTGGCCCGCTGAGGAGCACATCACTGAGAGACGTTCCATCACATTCAGCGCTTGAATCGAAAACAACCCGTATCTGGTCGGGCTTTTGAGAGTGGGAAACACCAAACATAGGCAGGTACCAATGTTCTTTGCTTTTGTCTAAGGGTGGAGGAGGCTCAGCTTGGTCATTGTCCACCATTTTCTGCATAAATTTAATATAATGGTCTTTCATCTCTGGCTTTCTTTCCAGAGTCTTCCGAAGTGAGCAGAGATGCTTTAGAGCTTGTTCTCTGTTGTTTGGAAGCCTTCTTCTTGGAGAGCGAAAAGGTAAGGGAGCGACACAGTTGTTTTCTTTGTTCTGATGGACCTCTGCATCCATGATGGCCAAGAAGGTTTTGTCATCTATGGAAAGTGCAGGTTTGTTGTCATCCTTAGACGTATCAAACACTGAACACCCTAGATTGTCTGTAGCAAGGGTGAGACCTGTCTTCTCCTCACTGGCTGAGAAAATGGGACCA
>NW_007580553.1:0-9818 GCF_000690725.1 Stegastes partitus | reverse complement strand
TCTTTCTGCAGAAGCTCCAGCTGGCTTCTCTAACAAGGAGTCCGTCCAAAAGGAGGTGAAAGCTCCACTTTCCCAGAAAGCCACTCTGAGTTGTGAGGTTTCTGATTCTAAAACGGAGGTGAAGTGGTACAAAGATGGCAAGTTGCTGACTTCCAGCAAAGCAGTCCACATGGAGTCAAAGGGCAAGACTCGTGAACTGGTGATAGAAAAAATGGATAAGAAAGATGCTGGAGAATACACTTGTGAGGCCGGAACAGAGAAGCTGGCGTTTAAGCTGCAGTCGACAGGTAATATATATTTCTAGTATAATTGTTGATCGATAATTTTAATCACAAACCGCTAAAAATATGTTTTTCTTTGTAGATGTAGCCGTCAAATTCCAGAAGAAGCTGGTCAAGGACACATGTGTTGTTCAAGCAAGTGAAAACGTTGTTTTAACCACTGAGCTGACTGCAGAGAGTGGTAATGTGAAGTGGTTTAGAGATGGTGTGGAAGTCAAGGAGAGCAGCAAGTATGAAATGAAAAAAGATGGCCTGTCTCGTACGCTGATAGTGAAGTCCACAGAAGCCAAAGACAGTGGAACGTACTCCTGTCAGACTGCTGATGACAAACTGGAGTTCAAAGTTCAGGTTAAAGGTCGGTCATTGGAAAGTCTAAAACACAAACCATTGCTGTATGTAGATGTCTGAAGATGGCAGATTTTGTTTGGATGTTTAATTCTCAGGCTTTCATTTCAGATGCAGCTTTGAAGTTTGTTGTGCCTTTGAAACCTGCTACAGTGGAGCTGGGAGGTACACTTAGCCTGATTTGTGAACTAAATCAGCCCTCAGGGGACGTTGTCTGGCACCATGATGGTCGTGAGATTAAACCTGGAGGCAGGTACTCCGTCAGAACAGATGGTGCTAAGCGGGTTCTTACCGTGACTGGCATGACTAAGGAAGATGAAGGAGAATACAGATGTGAATGCAAAAATGACAAGACCTCTGCTAAAGTCACCTCTAAAGGTAATAAACCATTTACCGTAACTCAAAAATCAGTTTCAGGCTCAAAGCTGTTTAATTCACATCAGTCTGCTTTATTCGTTTCAGCACCGAGACAAGTGAGGCTGACCACTAAACTGAACAATGTGGCAGCGATGGAGGGAAAAGATGCCATTTTCAAGTGTGCCGTGAGCCCAGCAGATGTCAATGTTAAATGGTTCCACAATGATATTCCCATCACTGCTGGGTCCAAGTACAAGCTAGAGCATGGCGGCAGCAGTCACTCGCTTACCATCATTTCCGTCACTCAAAAAGATGCAGGAGAAATTAGTGTCGATGCAGAAGGCAAAAGCTGCAAAGCTACCCTGCAAGTGCAACGTAAGACTGGGAATTAATCGTTAAAGTGTTTATATTTTTAAACCGTTACTGCAGCTTCCTTCATTCTCTTGCACTTCCTCTGTGCCCTCATCAGATGAACCTGTGACGTTTAAGAAGAAGCTGGACAACCTGACGGTGGAGGAGCAGAGTGAGGCCAAACTGGAAGTGGAACTCAGTAAGGCGTCAGATGAAGTCAGGTGGATGAAGAACAGTGTCGTGCTGCAGCCGGCAGGAAACATGGAGATTCGAGTAAATGGAGCCAAACAGGCTCTGGTCTTCAAGAGTGTGACTTACGCCGACCGTGGAATCTACTCTTGTGAAACTCTGGATGACAAGACCCAGGCCAAGCTCAGCGTGGAGAGTAAGACTGATCAGCGTTCACATTTTTAAGTTATGCCGTATAGTGTACATCTTCCAGGGATAGCATAGTACATAGTTTTAACCATAGAAAGAGCATATCGTTCTCTAGTAATGTATGTATGGATCAAAACTCTGATATACAAGCCTTTCAAATCTTTCCTTCTTCCTCCAGTGAAGAAGATTCAAGTAATAAAGGCTCTGACAGAAACCAAGGCACACGAAACAGAGACAGTGACTCTTGAAGTAGAGCTCAGTCAAGCTGATGTTGAGGGCTCCTGGAGCAGAGATGGGGCCAAGTTAAAGTCGGGGGCAAACTGCCGCATCACAGCTCTGGGGAAGAAGCACGCCTTGACGTTGTCCAGTCTCAAGAAGGAGGATGCGGGAACTATTTCCTTCCAAGCAGAGGGAGTCCATACTTCGGCCAAGCTGATTATTACAGGTAAAGGCTTCTTTCTTTTAGCCTACTGGGCTATTGGCCAAACAAGTCACTTTTTGACTAATGTGCTGATTCTACAGAACCTCCTGCTATGATCTCCAAACCCATCATGGACATCAGTGTCGCTGAGAAGGAGAAAGTTACCTTTGAGTGTGAAGTGTCCAGAACAAATGCAGATGTTAAATGGTTCAAGGTAAGAAATTATTGTTTGAATTATTATCTGCAGATTCAAATAATGTGTGCAGTACAAATGTGACATTCTAAAAAAAAAAAAAATCAATTTGCAGGATGACGTGGAACTGAAACCGGGGAAAAACTTTGGCATTCATTCCTTGGGTCGAAAGCGCTCTTTGGTCATCAACAAATGCACCCCTGAAGATGGAGGCACTTACATCTGTCGCACTCCGGATGATAACACCTCAGCCAAGCTCACGGTTCACGGTAATTATTAATCATGCACAAAAGTAAACAAACCAGCCAGATACTATATATATAAAACCAGCATTACAGTTTTCAGCATTTCTAAAAAGCATTTTCCCTGCAGCCAGAGAAATCAAGATCGTTAAGAAGCTGGAGGATGTGGAGGTGATGGAGAAGGAGAGTGCCTCATTTGTCTGTGAAGTCTCACACGATGAAGTAGAGTGCCAGTGGTACAAAGGAAATACCAAACTCAAAGTCAGTGACAACATCAAGATGAGACAAGAGGGTAAGGCCTCAAGGGATCAGAGGGCCAGTTGTATTTTTATACATGAGTAATGATCAGGACTAATATGATGTTTGGTTTCAGGCAGAACCTATGTGCTGCTGTTTAAATCGGTCACTCCGGAAGATATGGGTGAGATTAAATTTGCAGCTGAGAAAGCATCTTCAACTGCGAAACTTAAAGTGAAAGGTAAACAAGTGTTTGTGCTTCGTGCTCTGAAATCTCATAACAGCTTACTCTGTGTGCATTGTTGCATGGAGTTAGTTAACCGGTATGTTGCAATGTTTAATGGGATTGCAAATGGATTATTTCTATTCACTGTGTCAAAAGCTTTTAGAAAGTTGCAAATAAATAAACCCACCCACTTTGGAACTTTGGAAATTTTAAACAGCTTGGTACAATAAATTCAGAATCCTACTGTGCAGAAGTCACGTTATGTTTGTGGTAACCTGAAAGCAGATTTTGTTAATTGAAATCAACATTTCAACTAATTTAGTGATTTCCAAATGTAAAATTTCACTCTGAAACTAGATGAAATGTTGTATTCCTAAAAACACAGTGCACTGTGCTGACAGTATTTTGTCTGTCGAGATAGAAGATCCACTTGCAACTTTGCATTTACATTGTTTTTCCTCATTGAGGCCTGATGGCAAAACAGACACATCTCAACAACAACACAACTTATTGTTTTGCTAGCTGAGGTTTAGGACTATTTTCCAGGGGTTTTTGATTGAATGCAGGGACGTTATCAGTCCATCGACTTTGGACATTATGGGGTCATTTAATTGGATTGGAAATTGCCAAAAAGTATGAGAAGACGATTTTATTCGGAGACAGATTAGTGGCATACTTTGCCATCAGTTGACTATTACTTGCCGTAAATTGCATACATGTGCTGTCTAGCTTCTATGTCGGTGTCTTGTGGACGCAGTCAAGCAGAAACTGATGAACATACCAAACAATAATGACTAGCACATGGTAATTTCTTTTTAATGTGCTGTGCCATTATAGATTTCTGCTATTTGCTTTAGCTTTTGCAAAGAAAACGTAAGAACTCAAGATGCATCAAAAGCGTTAATGTATCATTAAATTTTAGCCCCAATTTGCTTCAACAAAATTGGCCATTCCATGTCCTATAGTGCGCCCAGGCAATAGCTTTGGCAAAGCCTTCGCAGCAATAGCCAGTAATGTTCCTTTGTGGCACATATGATAGTTTTCATTGATGCGGTGTTATTGTTGCTGTAGAGCTGCCTGTCAAGTTTGTGAAGAAACTCAGGGATAAGATAGCGATGTATAAGCATCGTGGTCATCTCGAATGCCAAGTGTCGCGGGCCAGTGCAAAGGTGAAGTGGTTCAAGAACAAGACGGAGATCAGAGCCGGCAAGAAGTACGAGATCAAAAGTGAAGATGTGTACCGGAAGCTCACCATCAATGACGTGGACGATGGGGACGAAGACACGTATACGTGTGACGCCACCGATGACAAGACGTCCTGTAAACTGCTCGTGGAAGGTAACGCAATGGTGATGATGGCAAAGGTTAAATCTGAGCTTATAGGGTGAGGGGGTAAATCATCACAAAACAAGCCATCCAAGTCAATGAGGTACCTGTCTGTCCAT
This sequence comes from Stegastes partitus, assembly GCF_000690725.1. Taxonomy (NCBI): domain Eukaryota; kingdom Metazoa; phylum Chordata; class Actinopteri; family Pomacentridae; genus Stegastes; species Stegastes partitus. Next base: position 5,342 of record NW_007580553.1, on the reverse strand, counting down.
CTGTTTATCTATCTGAAATAATGTACTAATAGGAAATATGGAGACTTTATGTTGATTTATTTATTTGTAACAAGCCTGACTTACTACATAATTAACATAGAAGTTGGTTTTTCAAATTATCTGTGCGAAAAACTAATTAGCAAACCTTTAATGCCACTACAGGTGAAGTAACCCATGCAGGTATTTTCCTGTTTTTTTGTTTTTTTTTTTGGTTTATTAGGCTTTTGTTGGAGGTGGTGGTTTGGGGTGAATTATTATGAGGTAATTTCAGAAAATACCTGTGTGAGTTTACCACAAACATGTATTCAAAGGAGGCTTTAAATTGTCTTCTGACTTGCACTGGATGTATAGTAAGTGTCATACGTATTTGTGTAACTCATATGATGTACAATTTTAGCGTTTTTAGAGTAAGTTGTATAATTTCCAATACAGCACTGATAGTGGGTTATCATAATGGTTTCAGACAACACAGTATTAAAGATAAATTCCTTGGTTTAGCTGTAGCTCTTAAAAGAATTCCCTGAACCCCTAAATACACTTCATACTTGGGTGTAAAGACGCTGACAGTGCCTGGAGGAAATGCGGGGATATGTGGGCAATCTTTAAAAGTAATCATATGTGAAGGGCTATTATTAAACTGACGTATCATATTTGGATTATTTTCGCTTTATTACAGAGACACTGCTAAAGAGTCATACAGATGGTTGTGTATATTATAGCCCATTAACTGCTCAGCTTGTAGAGCTCGAGCAATAAATCATCCAGACCAAGACATCAGCCAGTATTACAAGAAACTGTAGTGCAGAAATGCCAAGCAGGGTTTGAGGTAATTTAGAAATGGTCCCATTAAGCTGTTTGAAGGCATGAAGGGAGCATTTAATGGAGAAAAAAAAATCTAAATATGTAATTTTGATACATGGAAATTAGTATGCATATGGTAATCAGTTACTGAAGAGGAACTTTAAACTTCCAAATGTCGGCATCAGCTTCAAGATTTCATCATATCTTGATCTGTGACAGCGATGTCAAGAATTGTAAAGAACGTTGTTTTTGATTTCTGCATTCTTATCTTTGACTTCTAACTAAAGCATTTTCTTTTCATGATCCCTTCAGAGCAGTCCATCAGCATTGTGCGGGAACTTAGTTCAGTAGAAGTGACAGAACCCTTTGCAGCTGTTTTTGAAGTTGAAATCAGCATGGAGCTGGTGAAACCTCCCATATGGACTCTGAGTGGAGTTGCTGTGCAGGAGGGTGCTGACGTTGAGATGGAGAAAGAGGGCACTCTGCACCGCCTCACTTTCAAAAAGACCAAAGCATCGATGACGGGACCCGTGCAGTTTACAGCTGGGAAGAGCAAATCTTTAGCTCAGCTCACAGTCAAAGGTAAACGTTTTGAACAGCAGTACAGCTGTAGAGAAATATTTCCAGCTGAGTCTAATCACATTCTGTTCTCGATTTCAGAGCGTCCGCTTGAGATCGCAGAGCCCATCAAAGATGTGAAGGCGAAGGAGAAAAGCTCAGCCATACTCAGCTGCAAGTTCTCTGCCTCACCCAAAGAGGTTAACTGGTACAAGGGCCAGGCACCTCTGGCAGCATCAGACAAGTATAATATCAAGCAAGATGCTACAAGGGCACAACTCACTATCCATAAGTTGACTGTGGAAGACACTGGAGAGTACCGCTGTCAGTCTGGACCTGCTGAGACCAAAGGCACACTTCATGTTGAAGGTGAAGTTTGCATCTTTGAATACCACAGACTACACAGCAATGATATGTGCATGAACTGTTCTAATAGGGTATTTGACAGGCCCTCAGACTAACTGCTTTTACGTTTTTACTGCCTAGCACGCGAAATTAAGATCACCAAGCACCTGGCTGACACCGAGGTTGATGAAGACAGCGATGCAGTGTTCACCTGTGAGATTAACTATGCAGATGAAGAGGTGCAGTGGCTTCTGAATGACAAGGTGCTCTTCACTAACGAGGTCAACACCATCACTCATGAGGGGAAGACTCACAAGCTCACACTGAAGAACTTGGCACCTCAGGATGGGGGAACCATCAGCTTCCAAGTCCGCAAGCTGAAAGAGTCCGCCACGCTTAAGGTTAAAGGTGAGAACTGCCATTCACTACATTAACAAGTACACTAAAAAGTCTTCTCCCTCAGTTTGATGAAGGGAAGTTCCTCAGGTACTTGACATTTCAGAAATTAATTAACTGACAAAACCCAGGAATAATGAGATTTTTTGAGCGGATATAAATGGTGTCACCAGGGCTGATCCCTGTTAATCCTAAAAATGAGAATATAATAAAGACCTTAGTCATTCTTTGCTTCTTCAATCTTCCTGCAGAAAAGCGTGCTGTGTTCCTCAAGTCTCTGGATGATGTCATTGGAGAAGAAAAGGGCATGATAACTCTGGCGTGTGAAGCGTCCAAGCCGAGGGTTTCCCCCACGTGGAGGAAAGAAGGTAAAGTCTTAAAAGCTGGACCAAAGTATGAGCTCCTTCACACAGGCAAGTCTTTGGGACTGATCATCAAGGATGTCACCAAAGACGATGCTGGAGAGTACAGCTGTGATCTTGGCACTGAGGTTTCTAAGTCAAAGGTCACTGTTAGAGGTAGGTTGTTTTTTTGTTTTTTTTTTTAAAGTATTGTTACACACAAGTAATGCGATATATAGTTAAATATTTCCCCTTTGCTTTCTACCCTAGAAATTGGCATTGGAATCACTAAATGGCTGAAATCAGCTGAGGTGAACGAGGGAGAGACATGCAGCTTTGAGTGCATCCTGTCTCGTGAAAGCACAGACGACTGCTCCTGGACGGTTAATGGTCAAGCTGTTACCAACGGAGGCCGCTTTAAGATCTCCAGTAAAGGACGCAAGTACATGCTGACTATTCAGGATGTCACCCCTGCGGACGCTGGTGAGGTGGTCTTCAACATTAAAGACCTGAGCTCTAAAACAACACTAACAGTTGAAGGTAAGCTAAATATTAACTTTTAAGAAGCCCTGACAAAATTTACAGTGTTAAAATACTTGTTGTTTTTTGTTGCAGGCAAAGCGTCGTCTGTATCAAAAGCCCTGCAGAATATTTCTGCCGTTCAAGGGGAAGATGCTGTGTTTACCTGTGAGGTGATACAGGCTAGTTCCACTGTAAAGTGGGCCAAGGAGGGCAAAGCCATCAAAAAGAGCCAGAAGTATGATATCAGCCAGCAGGATAAGGTGATGAAGCTGATCATCCACAATGTGTCTGCGCAAGACTCTGGAGAGTACAGTTGTGAAGTTATTGGAGGTGCAACCACCAAAGCCAAGCTGGAAATCAAGGGTGGGACTGAAAATGCCACATTCACTTCTGTCTTACTGCACTTTTTATCTTTTACAGTGTACAAACATGTCAGAGACTTTCCTATGAAACACATATTGTTATAAAAAGCTGACCAGTATCTTGACTAAATATGCAGTGAGTTCTTGGATCATCTTGTTTTATGAAGCAATACATCAACCCTACAGATTCATACATACTGAGTGAAAATTCTGACAATGTTTTCTTTTTCCAGAGCCAATCCATAAATTCACCAAAGCGCTAAAGGACAGCCAAGCAGATGAGAATAGCTCTGTGACCCTGCAGTGTGAGACGGCACAGACCCCGTCCACGGTGATATGGCTTAAAGGTCACACAGAGCTCAAGCCTGGAGGTCGGTATGAGATGTCCCAGAAGGAGGGGGTCTTGACTCTCACCATCAAACAGCTGGAGGAGAAAGACACGGACATCTACACTTGTGATGTGGGCACGGCCAAGAGCATGGCCAAGGTGACCGTTAAAGGTAAGACCCTGAGCATGCATGTACGTATGTTTGGGGTAAGTTGTTTGTCTTGCACACAGGATTATCTTCATAAATTCTGTTTCATGCATACGTGGAATGTTACATGCCAAGTGTTTGTGTTGAAAGAGACGACGAGGCAGTTGTGTGGAAGGTAATTCCTGCTGTTTGATTGTTGTTTAGCAGGTGCTATTTACTGTTATTCAGTAAATATGTGATGCCGTCACCGTTTGGGGATGACCTGTATTCATTTGTGCCCGTTTGAGTTGGTCCGTGTGGAACTTTGAGAATGCCACATTCACGTAGCTCATAGTTTGGTTTTGAAAGCCAGCCTGTAGAACAACTGTATGATGTTCATCATTTTGAAGGGGAATCTGTTTTCGTTTGCTGCATCAGTCCTACTGATAACGGTCCTCTGAGCACACCCCTCTGCTGCCAAGCCGTCTCAATTATATCAAGGGTCTGAAAGGAGGTGTCCATTCTCTGACCTGGCTCCCAGAGACGGGCGCCATCTCCGTCATTGCTGGAGATCAGGACGTATGCGCATCACTTGTTGCCATACCAACTGATACTGCCCCCAGGCACTTACAAATCTAATTACAGTGTGTAGATGTGTATGAATAGATGTAGATTATTGCTAAATCTTTTTCATTTTCCTAAGTTTGTTGCCATGTGTGTCACTGAATGGTATGCTTTGCTTTTGTGTTCAGTGCCATCTCTGTTCTCTTTGACTTGAATTGTGTGCGAATGTGAGATTGTTTGCACATCCGCAAACTGTGAATGACAGCCATTAGCATGTGTTGATGTTTGTAAGTGACCTGTACCTAAATGCATTTGCATTTAAGGAAAATTTTTATTCTGTAGCACAGTAGGAGGAATTAGGTGTTGCTCATAGATAAGTGCACTGCTGTACGTAAACCTTCATCAAAAGGAGCATCAGCCCAAATCATATTTGGGCTCCAAAGGCTAGTGTTGGACAACTTGGAGCATCTCAACTCACCCATCATCCTCATCTTTATCATTTTCCATCCTTCTTCACAACCAAACAAAATCCGTCACCCAGTTTCAAAGTTATTGTTCATTTTATTTTAGCCCTGCCTGCCACTTTTAATGAGACGCTCAAAAACCAGGACAAAAAGGAAGGGGAGACAGTGACGCTTCGCTGCAAGTCATCAACGCCTGCAGCCAACATTCAGTGGAAGAAAGGCTCTGAAATTCTCACACCAGGAGAGAAGTATGGCATGACCCAGAAGGAGACCATTTGTGAACTTCAGATTATGAATTTGAAGGTTGAAGATAGTGGAGAGTATTCTTGTGTGTGTGGAGACCAGAAGACATCTGCAACCCTGAAAGTCAATGGTATGGAGCCACGATGTCCCTTTCGGCAAACCTTTGGAAAGCTATATGTCAGTTAAAACATTTGTTTTTTATTTCACCTAAAGTAATGGAAACTTGCTTGTACAGCTTTGCCACTGACCTTTAAGCAGAAGTTGGAGAACCAGGAGGCTGAGGAGGGAAAC
>NW_007580552.1:0-9818 GCF_000690725.1 Stegastes partitus | reverse complement strand
GTTTCCCTCCTCAGCCTCCTGGTTCTCCAACTTCTGCTTAAAGGTCAGTGGCAAAGCTGTACAAGCAAGTTTCCATTACTTTAGGTGAAATAAAAAACAAATGTTTTAACTGACATATAGCTTTCCAAAGGTTTGCCGAAAGGGACATCGTGGCTCCATACCATTGACTTTCAGGGTTGCAGATGTCTTCTGGTCTCCACACACACAAGAATACTCTCCACTATCTTCAACCTTCAAATTCATAATCTGAAGTTCACAAATGGTCTCCTTCTGGGTCATGCCATACTTCTCTCCTGGTGTGAGAATTTCAGAGCCTTTCTTCCACTGAATGTTGGCTGCAGGCGTTGATGACTTGCAGCGAAGCGTCACTGTCTCCCCTTCCTTTTTGTCCTGGTTTTTGAGCGTCTCATTAAAAGTGGCAGGCAGGGCTAAAATAAAATGAACAATAACTTTGAAACTGGGTGACGGATTTTGTTTGGTTGTGAAGAAGGATGGAAAATGATAAAGATGAGGATGATGGGTGAGTTGAGATGCTCCAAGTTGTCCAACACTAGCCTTTGGAGCCCAAATATGATTTGGGCTGATGCTCCTTTTGATGAAGGTTTACGTACAGCAGTGCACTTATCTATGAGCAACACCTAATTCCTCCTACTGTGCTACAGAATAAAAATTTTCCTTAAATGCAAATGCATTTAGGTACAGGTCACTTACAAACATCAACACATGCTAATGGCTGTCATTCACAGTTTGCGGATGTGCAAACAATCTCACATTCGCACACAATTCAAGTCAAAGAGAACAGAGATGGCACTGAACACAAAAGCAAAGCATACCATTCAGTGACACACATGGCAACAAACTTAGGAAAATGAAAAAGATTTAGCAATAATCTACATCTATTCATACACATCTACACACTGTAATTAGATTTGTAAGTGCCTGGGGGCAGTATCAGTTGGTATGGCAACAAGTGATGCGCATACGTCCTGATCTCCAGCAATGACGGAGATGGCGCCCGTCTCTGGGAGCCAGGTCAGAGAATGGACACCTCCTTTCAGACCCTTGATATAATTGAGACGGCTTGGCAGCAGAGGGGTGTGCTCAGAGGACCGTTATCAGTAGGACTGATGCAGCAAACGAAAACAGATTCCCCTTCAAAATGATGAACATCATACAGTTGTTCTACAGGCTGGCTTTCAAAACCAAACTATGAGCTACGTGAATGTGGCATTCTCAAAGTTCCACACGGACCAACTCAAACGGGCACAAATGAATACAGGTCATCCCCAAACGGTGACGGCATCACATATTTACTGAATAACAGTAAATAGCACCTGCTAAACAACAATCAAACAGCAGGAATTACCTTCCACACAACTGCCTCGTCGTCTCTTTCAACACAAACACTTGGCATGTAACATTCCACGTATGCATGAAACAGAATTTATGAAGATAATCCTGTGTGCAAGACAAACAACTTACCCCAAACATACGTACATGCATGCTCAGGGTCTTACCTTTAACGGTCACCTTGGCCATGCTCTTGGCCGTGCCCACATCACAAGTGTAGATGTCCGTGTCTTTCTCCTCCAGCTGTTTGATGGTGAGAGTCAAGACCCCCTCCTTCTGGGACATCTCATACCGACCTCCAGGCTTGAGCTCTGTGTGACCTTTAAGCCATATCACCGTGGACGGGGTCTGTGCCGTCTCACACTGCAGGGTCACAGAGCTATTCTCATCTGCTTGGCTGTCCTTTAGCGCTTTGGTGAATTTATGGATTGGCTCTGGAAAAAGAAAACATTGTCAGAATTTTCACTCAGTATGTATGAATCTGTAGGGTTGATGTATTGCTTCATAAAACAAGATGATCCAAGAACTCACTGCATATTTAGTCAAGATACTGGTCAGCTTTTTATAACAATATGTGTTTCATAGGAAAGTCTCTGACATGTTTGTACACTGTAAAAGATAAAAAGTGCAGTAAGACAGAAGTGAATGTGGCATTTTCAGTCCCACCCTTGATTTCCAGCTTGGCTTTGGTGGTTGCACCTCCAATAACTTCACAACTGTACTCTCCAGAGTCTTGCGCAGACACATTGTGGATGATCAGCTTCATCACCTTATCCTGCTGGCTGATATCATACTTCTGGCTCTTTTTGATGGCTTTGCCCTCCTTGGCCCACTTTACAGTGGAACTAGCCTGTATCACCTCACAGGTAAACACAGCATCTTCCCCTTGAACGGCAGAAATATTCTGCAGGGCTTTTGATACAGACGACGCTTTGCCTGCAACAAAAGACAACAAGTATTTTAACACTGTAATTTTTGTCAGGGCTTCTTAAAAGTTAATATTTAGCTTACCTTCAACTGTTAGTGTTGTTTTAGAGCTCAGGTCTTTAATGTTGAAGACCACCTCACCAGCGTCCGCAGGGGTGACATCCTGAATAGTCAGCATGTACTTGCGTCCTTTACTGGAGATCTTAAAGCGGCCTCCGTTGGTAACAGCTTGACCATTAACCGTCCAGGAGCAGTCGTCTGTGCTTTCACGAGACAGGATGCACTCAAAGCTGCATGTCTCTCCCTCGTTCACCTCAGCTGATTTCAGCCATTTAGTGATTCCAATGCCAATTTCTAGGGTAGAAAGCAAAGGGGAAATATTTAACTATATATCGCATTACTTGTGTGTAACAATACTTTAAAAAAAAAAACAAAAAAACAACCTACCTCTAACAGTGACCTTTGACTTAGAAACCTCAGTGCCAAGATCACAGCTGTACTCTCCAGCATCGTCTTTGGTGACATCCTTGATGATCAGTCCCAAAGACTTGCCTGTGTGAAGGAGCTCATACTTTGGTCCAGCTTTTAAGACTTTACCTTCTTTCCTCCACGTGGGGGAAACCCTCGGCTTGGACGCTTCACACGCCAGAGTTATCATGCCCTTTTCTTCTCCAATGACATCATCCAGAGACTTGAGGAACACAGCACGCTTTTCTGCAGGAAGATTGAAGAAGCAAAGAATGACTAAGGTCTTTATTATATTCTCATTTTTAGGATTAACAGGGATCAGCCCTGGTGACACCATTTATATCCGCTCAAAAAATCTCATTATTCCTGGGTTTTGTCAGTTAATTAATTTCTGAAATGTCAAGTACCTGAGGAACTTCCCTTCATCAAACTGAGGGAGAAGACTTTTTAGTGTACTTGTTAATGTAGTGAATGGCAGTTCTCACCTTTAACCTTAAGCGTGGCGGACTCTTTCAGCTTGCGGACTTGGAAGCTGATGGTTCCCCCATCCTGAGGTGCCAAGTTCTTCAGTGTGAGCTTGTGAGTCTTCCCCTCATGAGTGATGGTGTTGACCTCGTTAGTGAAGAGCACCTTGTCATTCAGAAGCCACTGCACCTCTTCATCTGCATAGTTAATCTCACAGGTGAACACTGCATCGCTGTCTTCATCAACCTCGGTGTCAGCCAGGTGCTTGGTGATCTTAATTTCGCGTGCTAGGCAGTAAAAACGTAAAAGCAGTTAGTCTGAGGGCCTGTCAAATACCCTATTAGAACAGTTCATGCACATATCATTGCTGTGTAGTCTGTGGTATTCAAAGATGCAAACTTCACCTTCAACATGAAGTGTGCCTTTGGTCTCAGCAGGTCCAGACTGACAGCGGTACTCTCCAGTGTCTTCCACAGTCAACTTATGGATAGTGAGTTGTGCCCTTGTAGCATCTTGCTTGATATTATACTTGTCTGATGCTGCCAGAGGTGCCTGGCCCTTGTACCAGTTAACCTCTTTGGGTGAGGCAGAGAACTTGCAGCTGAGTATGGCTGAGCTTTTCTCCTTCGCCTTCACATCTTTGATGGGCTCTGCGATCTCAAGCGGACGCTCTGAAATCGAGAACAGAATGTGATTAGACTCAGCTGGAAATATTTCTCTACAGCTGTACTGCTGTTCAAAACGTTTACCTTTGACTGTGAGCTGAGCTAAAGATTTGCTCTTCCCAGCTGTAAACTGCACGGGTCCCGTCATCGATGCTTTGGTCTTTTTGAAAGTGAGGCGGTGCAGAGTGCCCTCTTTCTCCATCTCAACGTCAGCACCCTCCTGCACAGCAACTCCACTCAGAGTCCATATGGGAGGTTTCACCAGCTCCATGCTGATTTCAACTTCAAAAACAGCTGCAAAGGGTTCTGTCACTTCTACTGAACTAAGTTCCCGCACAATGCTGATGGACTGCTCTGAAGGGATCATGAAAAGAAAATGCTTTAGTTAGAAGTCAAAGATAAGAATGCAGAAATCAAAAACAACGTTCTTTACAATTCTTGACATCGCTGTCACAGATCAAGATATGATGAAATCTTGAAGCTGATGCCGACATTTGGAAGTTTAAAGTTCCTCTTCAGTAACTGATTACCATATGCATACTAATTTCCATGTATCAAAATTACATATTTAGATTTTTTTTTCTCCATTAAATGCTCCCTTCATGCCTTCAAACAGCTTAATGGGACCATTTCTAAATTACCTCAAACCCTGCTTGGCATTTCTGCACTACAGTTTCTTGTAATACTGGCTGATGTCTTGGTCTGGATGATTTATTGCTCGAGCTCTACAAGCTGAGCAGTTAATGGGCTATAATATACACAACCATCTGTATGACTCTTTAGCAGTGTCTCTGTAATAAAGCGAAAATAATCCAAATATGATACGTCAGTTTAATAATAGCCCTTCACATATGATTACTTTTAAAGATTGCCCACATATCCCCGCATTTCCTCCAGGCACTGTCAGCGTCTTTACACCCAAGTATGAAGTGTATTTAGGGGTTCAGGGAATTCTTTTAAGAGCTACAGCTAAACCAAGGAATTTATCTTTAATACTGTGTTGTCTGAAACCATTATGATAACCCACTATCAGTGCTGTATTGGAAATTATACAACTTACTCTAAAAACGCTAAAATTGTACATCATATGAGTTACACAAATACGTATGACACTTACTATACATCCAGTGCAAGTCAGAAGACAATTTAAAGCCTCCTTTGAATACATGTTTGTGGTAAACTCACACAGGTATTTTCTGAAATTACCTCATAATAATTCACCCCAAACCACCACCTCCAACAAAAGCCTAATAAACCAAAAAAAAAAACAAAAAAACAGGAAAATACCTGCATGGGTTACTTCACCTGTAGTGGCATTAAAGGTTTGCTAATTAGTTTTTCGCACAGATAATTTGAAAAACCAACTTCTATGTTAATTATGTAGTAAGTCAGGCTTGTTACAAATAAATAAATCAACATAAAGTCTCCATATTTCCTATTAGTACATTATTTCAGATAGATAAACAGATGGACAGACAGGTACCTCATTGACTTGGATGGCTTGTTTTGTGATGATTTACCCCCTCACCCTATAAGCTCAGATTTAACCTTTGCCATCATCACCATTGCGTTACCTTCCACGAGCAGTTTACAGGACGTCTTGTCATCGGTGGCGTCACACGTATACGTGTCTTCGTCCCCATCGTCCACGTCATTGATGGTGAGCTTCCGGTACACATCTTCACTTTTGATCTCGTACTTCTTGCCGGCTCTGATCTCCGTCTTGTTCTTGAACCACTTCACCTTTGCACTGGCCCGCGACACTTGGCATTCGAGATGACCACGATGCTTATACATCGCTATCTTATCCCTGAGTTTCTTCACAAACTTGACAGGCAGCTCTACAGCAACAATAACACCGCATCAATGAAAACTATCATATGTGCCACAAAGGAACATTACTGGCTATTGCTGCGAAGGCTTTGCCAAAGCTATTGCCTGGGCGCACTATAGGACATGGAATGGCCAATTTTGTTGAAGCAAATTGGGGCTAAAATTTAATGATACATTAACGCTTTTGATGCATCTTGAGTTCTTACGTTTTCTTTGCAAAAGCTAAAGCAAATAGCAGAAATCTATAATGGCACAGCACATTAAAAAGAAATTACCATGTGCTAGTCATTATTGTTTGGTATGTTCATCAGTTTCTGCTTGACTGCGTCCACAAGACACCGACATAGAAGCTAGACAGCACATGTATGCAATTTACGGCAAGTAATAGTCAACTGATGGCAAAGTATGCCACTAATCTGTCTCCGAATAAAATCGTCTTCTCATACTTTTTGGCAATTTCCAATCCAATTAAATGACCCCATAATGTCCAAAGTCGATGGACTGATAACGTCCCTGCATTCAATCAAAAACCCCTGGAAAATAGTCCTAAACCTCAGCTAGCAAAACAATAAGTTGTGTTGTTGTTGAGATGTGTCTGTTTTGCCATCAGGCCTCAATGAGGAAAAACAATGTAAATGCAAAGTTGCAAGTGGATCTTCTATCTCGACAGACAAAATACTGTCAGCACAGTGCACTGTGTTTTTAGGAATACAACATTTCATCTAGTTTCAGAGTGAAATTTTACATTTGGAAATCACTAAATTAGTTGAAATGTTGATTTCAATTAACAAAATCTGCTTTCAGGTTACCACAAACATAACGTGACTTCTGCACAGTAGGATTCTGAATTTATTGTACCAAGCTGTTTAAAATTTCCAAAGTTCCAAAGTGGGTGGGTTTATTTATTTGCAACTTTCTAAAAGCTTTTGACACAGTGAATAGAAATAATCCATTTGCAATCCCATTAAACATTGCAACATACCGGTTAACTAACTCCATGCAACAATGCACACAGAGTAAGCTGTTATGAGATTTCAGAGCACGAAGCACAAACACTTGTTTACCTTTCACTTTAAGTTTCGCAGTTGAAGATGCTTTCTCAGCTGCAAATTTAATCTCACCCATATCTTCTGGAGTGACCGATTTAAACAGCAGCACATAGGTTCTGCCTGAAACCAAACATCATATTAGTCTTGATCATTACTCGTGTATAAAAATACAACTGGCTCTCTGATCCCTTGAGGCCTTACCCTCCTGTCTCATCTTGATGTTGTCACTGACTTTGAGTTTGGTATTTCCTTTGTACCACTGGCACTCTACTTCATCGTGTGAGACTTCACAGACAAATGAGGCACTCTCCTTCTCCATCACCTCCACATCCTCCAGCTTCTTAACGATCTTGATTTCTCTGGCTGCAGGGAAAATGCTTTTTAGAAATGCTGAAAACTGTAATGCTGGTTTTATATATATAGTATCTGGCTGGTTTGTTTACTTTTGTGCATGATTAATAATTACCGTGAACCGTGAGCTTGGCTGAGGTGTTATCATCCGGAGTGCGACAGATGTAAGTGCCTCCATCTTCAGGGGTGCATTTGTTGATGACCAAAGAGCGCTTTCGACCCAAGGAATGAATGCCAAAGTTTTTCCCCGGTTTCAGTTCCACGTCATCCTGCAAATTGATTTTTTTTTTTTTTAGAATGTCACATTTGTACTGCACACATTATTTGAATCTGCAGATAATAATTCAAACAATAATTTCTTACCTTGAACCATTTAACATCTGCATTTGTTCTGGACACTTCACACTCAAAGGTAACTTTCTCCTTCTCAGCGACACTGATGTCCATGATGGGTTTGGAGATCATAGCAGGAGGTTCTGTAGAATCAGCACATTAGTCAAAAAGTGACTTGTTTGGCCAATAGCCCAGTAGGCTAAAAGAAAGAAGCCTTTACCTGTAATAATCAGCTTGGCCGAAGTATGGACTCCCTCTGCTTGGAAGGAAATAGTTCCCGCATCCTCCTTCTTGAGACTGGACAACGTCAAGGCGTGCTTCTTCCCCAGAGCTGTGATGCGGCAGTTTGCCCCCGACTTTAACTTGGCCCCATCTCTGCTCCAGGAGCCCTCAACATCAGCTTGACTGAGCTCTACTTCAAGAGTCACTGTCTCTGTTTCGTGTGCCTTGGTTTCTGTCAGAGCCTTTATTACTTGAATCTTCTTCACTGGAGGAAGAAGGAAAGATTTGAAAGGCTTGTATATCAGAGTTTTGATCCATACATACATTACTAGAGAACGATATGCTCTTTCTATGGTTAAAACTATGTACTATGCTATCCCTGGAAGATGTACACTATACGGCATAACTTAAAAATGTGAACGCTGATCAGTCTTACTCTCCACGCTGAGCTTGGCCTGGGTCTTGTCATCCAGAGTTTCACAAGAGTAGATTCCACGGTCGGCGTAAGTCACACTCTTGAAGACCAGAGCCTGTTTGGCTCCATTTACTCGAATCTCCATGTTTCCTGCCGGCTGCAGCACGACACTGTTCTTCATCCACCTGACTTCATCTGACGCCTTACTGAGTTCCACTTCCAGTTTGGCCTCACTCTGCTCCTCCACCGTCAGGTTGTCCAGCTTCTTCTTAAACGTCACAGGTTCATCTGATGAGGGCACAGAGGAAGTGCAAGAGAATGAAGGAAGCTGCAGTAACGGTTTAAAAATATAAACACTTTAACGATTAATTCCCAGTCTTACGTTGCACTTGCAGGGTAGCTTTGCAGCTTTTGCCTTCTGCATCGACACTAATTTCTCCTGCATCTTTTTGAGTGACGGAAATGATGGTAAGCGAGTGACTGCTGCCGCCATGCTCTAGCTTGTACTTGGACCCAGCAGTGATGGGAATATCATTGTGGAACCATTTAACATTGACATCTGCTGGGCTCACGGCACACTTGAAAATGGCATCTTTTCCCTCCATCGCTGCCACATTGTTCAGTTTAGTGGTCAGCCTCACTTGTCTCGGTGCTGAAACGAATAAAGCAGACTGATGTGAATTAAACAGCTTTGAGCCTGAAACTGATTTTTGAGTTACGGTAAATGGTTTATTACCTTTAGAGGTGACTTTAGCAGAGGTCTTGTCATTTTTGCATTCACATCTGTATTCTCCTTCATCTTCCTTAGTCATGCCAGTCACGGTAAGAACCCGCTTAGCACCATCTGTTCTGACGGAGTACCTGCCTCCAGGTTTAATCTCACGACCATCATGGTGCCAGACAACGTCCCCTGAGGGCTGATTTAGTTCACAAATCAGGCTAAGTGTACCTCCCAGCTCCACTGTAGCAGGTTTCAAAGGCACAACAAACTTCAAAGCTGCATCTGAAATGAAAGCCTGAGAATTAAACATCCAAACAAAATCTGCCATCTTCAGACATCTACATACAGCAATGGTTTGTGTTTTAGACTTTCCAATGACCGACCTTTAACCTGAACTTTGAACTCCAGTTTGTCATCAGCAGTCTGACAGGAGTACGTTCCACTGTCTTTGGCTTCTGTGGACTTCACTATCAGCGTACGAGACAGGCCATCTTTTTTCATTTCATACTTGCTGCTCTCCTTGACTTCCACACCATCTCTAAACCACTTCACATTACCACTCTCTGCAGTCAGCTCAGTGGTTAAAACAACGTTTTCACTTGCTTGAACAACACATGTGTCCTTGACCAGCTTCTTCTGGAATTTGACGGCTACATCTACAAAGAAAAACATATTTTTAGCGGTTTGTGATTAAAATTATCGATCAACAATTATACTAGAAATATATATTACCTGTCGACTGCAGCTTAAACGCCAGCTTCTCTGTTCCGGCCTCACAAGTGTATTCTCCAGCATCTTTCTTATCCATTTTTTCTATCACCAGTTCACGAGTCTTGCCCTTTGACTCCATGTGGACTGCTTTGCTGGAAGTGAGCAGCTTGCCATCTTTGTACCACTTTACCTCCGTTTTGGAATCCGAAACCTCACAACTCAGAGTGGCTTTCTGGGAAAGTGGAGCTTTCACCTCCTTTTGGACGGACTCCTTGTTAGAGAAGCCAGCTGGAGCTTCTGCAGAAAGA
>NW_007580551.1:0-9888 GCF_000690725.1 Stegastes partitus | reverse complement strand
GATGTTTTATTAGAAACGACAAAACCGAGTCCAAAATGGTTTCAAGTTTGTTAAACAAAAAAACATCTCAAAATTGATCCAGAACAAACCAAACGTGTCCAAAATGCCTTGAAGCTCATCGGCGATCGGGTCGGAGCTTCTGGATCTGATCCAGGAGAAGTTCTGAGCTTCTACTGAGTTGGACCGAAACAAAAAAAACAATCTAACCTGAAACTCAACCGACACGTTATCAGGAAACGGAAACGATCCTTTAACGAGTCCAGAACCGGGTCGTCCTCACCTGTAGTAGGCAGCGTTTCTGGGTCCGGTTCCGAAGTCGAACACTGGGTCACACTTGAGGTTGAAGACGGTGGCCTTGGCCGGCATGAACCCGTACACCACGCAGAACTCGGAGGAGCTCGGGCTCCAGGCCACGTCGTAGATCGGACCGCCCTTGGCTGGGGAGACCCAAAGACACCACCGGTTCTGATTCTGGGCTTCAGACTATGTCATCAATAAACAACAGACAGTGTCAGAACCGTCCTGACGGAGCTGATGCTCACCCAGCTGGACCAGCGCCGTCTCCCCGTTCACGGCCAGATAGTGAAGCGTCTGCTCGCCGTAGTAAGACGCTCCGGTTTTGTCCACCTCGGTGCTGGCCGTCACCAGAACCGCCGACGCTGCAGACACACGGCATCACCGTTATTGATTATTGGTTATTGATTATGACAGGAGGATGAAGGGGAAACACTAACCTCCATTTAGGGAAAACAGGTACAAAGCAAAAGTCTTTTATTTTGAAAAACTGCTGTCACGTTTGATCACTGAGGACCGAGCCTCTCGTCCAGGTGGCCTCACCTTTCTTGTTCCACTGCATCGTCGCCTTGTCGGCCTTGAAGAAGCTCTTGTTGGCCAGAGCAGCAGTCGGACCTCCGAGGACCGGGTACTGGTAGAGACGGACGAAGGACGGAGCGCCTTTGGTGCCGGGGACGTAGACGGCCACCTGGAGACGGTCCAGTAACATCCCAGTTAGCTCTGGTCATAAACTCAGACGTCTTGAAATATTTTAGTCATTTCAGACATATTTTAAGTCATTTTTAACCATTTATGGCTCAGTTTTAGAGATTTGTAAAGTAATTTGGGACAAATTCAAGACATGTTTAGCTGTTTTTTGCCATTTTAGATATTTTCTAAGTTACTTTGAATAATTTGTGAGTCATTTAAAACCAATTATGAGCCATTTTAGAGAAATATGTAATAATATATACCATCTGTGGAAACTTTTAATCATTTTTCAAAGATTTCTGGGTCATTTTAGAACATTTTTTAGTAATTTTGGACAAATTTAAGTCATTTTTGAATACACTTCCGTCATTTAGGACACGGTTCGAGTTTGTTTTAACAGTTTCTAGATATTTTAGACAGATCTGAGTCATTTGACAATTGTGGAAGTCATTCAGAACCGATTCTGACTCATTTTGGACCACATTTAGTCACTCTGAGCAAACGTTCTGATCCATTTTAGATCAATTTGAATCATTTTGGAAAACTTTCAGTCAATTTGAACAATTTGTGAAGTGACTTTGAACAATTTTAAAACACTTTAGATGATTGTTTTAGACAAATGTGTCATTTTAATCTGGTTTTAGTCATTTTTAACATTTTTTAAGTCATTTAGGACAAAACTAAACGAGTCGTTTTAGACACATTTGCATAAAACCCTTCAGTCATGTGGAGAAACTCTGAGTTCTCTTTAATCATTTTTAAGACCTTTTGGACAGATGTAAGTCTTTCATAGGGATTGTTAGTGACTCAGAACCGGTCCTGACTCGTTCTGGACCCCTCCCAGCCCCCCGTGCTGCTCACCTTGCTCGGCTGACCTCCAGGCGACAGAGCGAAGTCGGACACTTTCTGCATGTGCAGCTTGTTGGCGATGGAGTCTGAAACGAGAGACGACACCAGAGCGGAGATTAAACCGATCGGACTCGAACAGGACCAACTGTGACTCAGCACAAACTGCTTTCTGCCGACTCACTGAAGTCGTTGTTCTCGTAGAAGTGCAGCTCGTTGTTGACGATCCTCGCACAGATCTTCTCGTCTTCAGACCAGCTGGGACACCTGAACACAGTCACACATTAGACACTCTAATCGATCAATCAATCAATCAATCGATCGATCGATGGGCGGCTGCAGGAGGAGCTCAGACTGACCAGGAGTCGACCTTCTTCTGATACAGAGCTTTGATGAGTTGGCCGCTCTGCAGGTCAAACAGCTGCAGGTTGGCTTCGCCCTGAGGACTGTCCTGAGTCTCTGCACCAGATCAATAATCAATAATCAATAATCAGAAAACCTTTACGTGTTTACAAACGCCTCAGCTCTGTTTTCTGTTTGTTTAATCTTCTGGTTTGGATCCAGCTGATCTCAGTCCGTCTAAACTCAGATTTTATTTATCAAACATTTCATCGATGTTTTGGTGGATTCATTTATTTTCATATCAGAATTCACTTTTCTGATTTTTGTTTTAATACTTTTTTCCTACATCACACATTTTTTTTCTATTATAGTTGCTGCATTACATTTATTATATTTTATGCTAAATATTTTTTTAATTCATTGTTTTTTTAGGATATTTAATATTTTTGTAATTTTTAAATAAACATTAAAAACCGCTTAAACACGACTAAAACGCATTTTTTTATACTTTATTGAAACTTTTGCATGTTTTACACTTTAATGGTATAATTATATTTTTCTAAAAAAAAAAAGAAAGAAGCTAGAAGTCTTATTGTTTGAGGATTTTTTAATATTATTACTACTTCAGATGCTTTTCAGGAATTGTATTTTTTAAAATTATTTTCTTTATAAGACAACTTCAGCCATTTTTACTTCATTTATTCTTTCATCAGAGGGTTTTATATTTTATGTCATTTTAATATAACATAAAACATAACAGATTAATCTAAAATTAATTTTTATTTTTACGTTTTAATTCTCTGTTGAGTCGTATTTTTTAGACTTTTATTAAAACACCTGATTCATTAATGACACTTTTGATATTTTATATTTTAGAAACATGTTCAGATGTTTCATTATTATTTCCACAGATTGTTTGATATTTAATTTTTTAGAATATTAACGTTTATATCGAGTAACGTTTTGCAGACGTTAATAAAAATAGTTTTTTGGTATTTTATGTTTACTACAGCTAAATGTTTAGTGAAACTTTTCTGAAAATGTTTTATGACTTTTGTCAAAACGTTCCATAATTGCCTTTAAATCAGTGTCTTATGTTATTTTTTTTATATTTTATTCTCTATTTAGTGACATTTGTCTTATCATAACACACTTTGGGATAATTTAAAATACATATTTTAATATATTTATTACATTATATTATTATTATTCTATTCTGTCGGGCATTCTTTAAACATTTCGTCTCGTGTTTACGACGTGTCATCACTTACTGGTGTACGGTTGCCAGGTAACCAGGACGTTGTTCAGAGGAGAGATCTCCATCAGGGCTGTTTTTGGGAGGTCGAAGGTCGACACCGAGGAGCCGTCGGAGGACTTCACCACCGAGACGCTGACGTTCACAGAGACAGACAGACAGACAGACAGACGGTGAGTCAGGTGTGACCACAGGTGAGCCTCTCTCAGGTGATTTATGAACAAACAGATCAGAGACGAACCCGTTTTTGTTGCTCCACGCCAACAGCGTCCCGTCTTTGCTGAAGGTCACACATCTGCAGACTCCACAGTCACTGAGACACAAACACACACGGTGGGTTTGTTTGTTTGTTTGTTTATTTACACAGGTGTGTGTGCGGTGCTGGTCCAGGTGTGGTTACCTGCTGAAGGCTGAGTGCTGCTCACACTGTGGAGGTCCACGGAGCAGAGACGTGCCGGCCGAGCCTCGAACTGCAGCACAAACACGACAGAAGGAAAATATTCTCAACCCTCAGGACGTGTTATTTATCATACGTTTAGTAATTAAAACGATTTATTTAATTAATATTCTTCATGCTATATTATATCATTTTAGATTTAGATTTTTTTCCCCAGAAATGTTATGAAAATTCTTTTAATTCAATTCAATATTTTACTTTTTTACTATTTTTTGATATTTTTGAGGAATTTTATTTCACTTTTTCATGTTTTATTCTCTACTTATAGTAATGACATTTTAAACACACTCTGGACGTTACTCATTAGCACATTTCATTCATTCATCTGACATCTTTATTATTATATTGCTATTAAATTTTACAGCTTTTTTGAATGTTTTAAAGATTTTGATTTATTTTCAATATATTTTAATTTTTTCATTAAGTCCAGTAACTTTCAACTCTCATTCAGCAGATAAATAAATCGTAAAAGTCGTTCGTTAATTCTTTCGAAAGAATCTTGAAAATGACTTATTTCTTAATTTTCTTCACGTGTCGTTTCTCACTGTCCGGCCTGAACTGTTCCGTAGGAGGTGATGAGAGTTGTCTGACTTGCAAGAACTCCTTTAAGAAATCGATTAATTTAACCAATCCGTGTTTGACGGCTGCAGAAACCGTCACATGAAAACATACCGAAGGCACCGTTTGAAGCGGACAGTCTTACTTTACACTCCGGCTCACATACAGTGTCTCAAACAGCCGTCACAGAGGTGAGTTTTAATCCTATATAACCGGAGCATCACTGATTTTGACAGTCCTGTGATGGGAGCTGATGTGAGACAGAGAGTTCAAGTTTAAGAAGATTATTTGTCTGAAAGCATGAAAACATGTTGGTTCTATTTGTGCCGAATCAATCTAAAGACTCTGCTGATGGTAATAAAATCTACAGTTTTAATTTACTGCGTTTATATTTTTTTCCAGAATCATGTGAGCTAGAAATTAGTCAGAGTTTTCATGGAGTTTGGTGGATGATTTATTCTACCTTTAATAACAGTCTCTGGCAGTTGAACTGCAGTTATTTCACTTCCGGCGGGTTTGCAGAGTTTATCGGGGACATGTCGCTATAAATAACTAAAAACACGACGTTAAAAGAGTTTAATAAAAAGTGAAATCACTCACCTGCTAACAGGGGGACCGCCGGCGCCATGTTTGCGTGTGCCGGAAGAAGAAAGACGCTTCCCGGACGTGCGTCACGACGCAGAGAGGCGGGATTTTCAGCGCCACATCAGCAAACAACGGCTCGTGTCATCAAACACGTCGATTAAAAAACCGCAGTTATCAGTTTAATAAATTATTTTAATACATAATTTAACTATTTTATTAAATCTAACAACAAGTGTTTCAATAAATACGATGATCTTGTATTTTTACAAACTTTGAAACCAGAGTTAAGTTTTTAGTTACGTCAAGTTGTCTGATGTTAAATAACAGTGACGGAACTTCCGTTTTCAAAATAATGGAAGAATCAGATCCCGTTCTTCACTCTGGTACAAATAAAGTCCTACATTCAGAATCCGACTTATTTAGCAGTACAAAGGTAAGAGGATCAAACCAAGTGAACATTATTTAAAGAGCACGTTTTAAACAACAGACACTGAGCCAAAGTGCTTCCAGTTGAGAAAAAAAAACTGATGTTAGAAACTCACCAAACAAGTTTAGATATTTAGGCTAATATCTTACCATATAAAATCTAATAAAGAATTATCTGACCAATCTTAAATATTAAGACTTAATTATGTTTTTTGTAATATGAACTTATAGTATTGTACAAATTTAGTTAAGTCATCTCAATATGACTGATATTAAGCATTACAATGGTTTCCCTTGTACAAACTTAGAATATTGTACAAAGTTAACTGACTAATTTATTAAATTAAGACCGTTCAATGCTGTCAGTTATATAAATGTCTAATCTCATTTCCATTAACATCTGTTGTTTTAAATGTGCTGCACAAATAACAGCGACTTAACTTGACCTTTGAAATTTTCTTAAGACATTTGCAGCAAATAAAAGTTCCGATACTTGAAAAATAAATGTAAACTTTTTGTCATCTTTATGAGTTACCAAAAGGTTTCTCCTCATGGTCACAAGAAAATAAAACAGAGGATTTAATTTTGAAAGCTTATACAGGAAATCTTGTTGTGGCGGGCTGCGGCTTGACGCGCTGGTCAGCTGACTCTGGGGGCGGGGCCAGAGACAGGAAGGGGGCGGTGCTGGGGCTTTTTGAGTACGTAGACAAACGGGAGTTTGTCCCAGACCGACAGGCAGCGGAGCGAACCGAGCGGAGACAAACAAACTGCAACAAACAAACAAACAAAACCGAATAAAAATCCGACGGCAGAAGGAAGAAGAAACAGACAAGATGGTGGCCAAACAGAGGATCCGCATGGCGAACGAGAAGCACAGCAAGAACATCACGCAGAGAGGAAACGTGGCCAAATCAACGGTGAGTCCAGCTGCTGCTGATCGATGGAGATGATTGAAAACCGACTGAAACTCTGTGATCAGATGATTGATCAGAAACCACATCAGAGCCGCGAGTCTCTGAGAGTCTGGACCAGCCGGAAAAACCAGTAGAGTCCCAGTAGAACCAGCTCAGAGTCAGACTGGGAGACTGGGGGAAAAAAAGTGGTTTCATATCTTTTCTTTCTGTTTAATTACTGAAAAAATGTTTGTATGTGTAGATCAATGTGTCCTAATCGATCTGTAGAAGGTTTGAGCTGATCAGTCTGATCAATCAGCTGCTGCACATTTGAATCAGAATTAACATTTGGATCAATACACATGATTGGTAGGTGTTCTGATCACTCAGGTCAGTTTCATCACGTTTATAAACATCAAAAGAGACTCAGTTCACTGATCAATGAGTCAATAATCAATATCAAGTGAGACTCTCAGAAAGTTTCCAGATTTACTCATCAAGTTTTTCCAATAATCAATAAGTGAAAACAGCTTCTGTAGACGTTTATACAAATGTTTGACAAAAGACTCAAAACGTAAAACTTAATTTGAACCCACTGATCGATCACTGATCAATCACTGATCGATCAGCTCAGTCTGATTGAATCCTCATCAATACCCACAAAATCACAGACTGAGCTAACTGATCAATGAACCAATAATCAATTGTCAGGAAAGTTTAAATCAGTGGATTCAGAAAGTTTTCAGATTTAATTGTAACTGGATCAACGTCACATTTTTTTTTCCCAATAATCAACAATAAATAATCAATAACGACGAGGTGAAAACAGGTTTAAAAAAAAAATCTAAATATTCAGTTATTTATGATTTTCCAGAAATTTACAGAAACTTTATCAGGACACGAAGACAGACATCCAGCAGGAACAGCACAGATCATCAATCAATAATCAATAATCATGAAGTGAAAACAGATTGTGAGACATTACTGCAGGAAATTATAAACGTATTTCTGAGTGAACTGATCAGAAACGGATCAATAACGTTCACTAACCGACACAAATGTGCAGAAACTGTTCCAGGAGGAACGACAGAACGCTTCGATCGATCAGACTTTATTGATACGTGATCACTTTTGTGCAGCTCAGAGTTTTACAGGCCGACAAAAATATTCAACATTAAATCAGGTTTCACACAAATTCAAAGGAAATTAAACCAATAAATCAAATAACAACAAAAAAAAGTCAGAGTGAATCTGTGATCAATGATTGTGATCAATTAATGTGATTATTGGTGTTTCAGAGGAACATGACTGAAGACAAAGGAGTCGGTCCGTGGCTGCTCGCCCTCTTCATCTTCGTCGTCTGTGGATCAGGTGAGTCTTCCTCTGTTTGGATGTTTGACCTTTAAATCAAAGTTACACTAAACTGCATTTAAAGTTAAATAAATCCAGAATTTTCTCTGTTAAAAGTTTATTTTAAACTCTTTGTTCTTATTTATTTTTCACTTCATGATGATTTTTTTTGTACAAAAGTTTCAGAATTCTTCATTTTCTAATAATTACTAAAATCTTAATCTTCATATTTTAGGAGTATTTTGATGATTTGTGTCTTTTGAGAACATTTTAATAATTTTCATTTTCTTTTTGAAGTTTTCACTTTTAAATATTCACATATCTGTTGTTTTTTTTGGTTTTTTTTTAAATAAAGACAGTTTTTATATATTTGACAGATGTTTCATGTATTTCAATGCAGTTTCTGATTTAAATCAAATTGAAACGAAAAAAAAAACAAAACAGCTCATTCATAAATTGAGCAAAAACATGGATGAATAAAATGAAATAAAAATATTAAAAATGGATTTTAAAAATAACAAAGGAAAATAGTACAAAATTAAATATCATTTAAAATAATAATAATAATATTACCAGACAAAAAAAATCAACAAACAAATAAATAATATTAATAATGTGAATGTATAAAAGGCAAAAATGAAAAAGAAAGTAAGTAGTTTGATATAAATGTTGCATCACCTGAATGTAGCCACGCCCCCTGTGATGTCACTGTAAGTGGGCGGGGCCTGTCCTTCAGCGTAAATGTCACTCAGCCCTCGTGTCAGTGCAACCTGTCAGGAACTGATCGATATGAAACACCTGGATCAGGTGTTCAAACAGGTTTATCTGAGGAGCAGAAAGTCCAACAGTCTGAGCTGATGTCTGCGACTCTCCAACCGGCTGCAGCTTTTTAACTTCAACACTGTGTCTGAAATGTTTAGATCAAAGCTGCAACCATCGGTTTGTTAGTTTACAGAAAAGTAATGAAGTAAGAAATTTTGTCAGCGCCAATTAAAATAATTAAACCTTTTTTATGAGGCACATTTTAGATTAAAAGAAGCAACAAAATACGCTGAAGACTTTAGATTTCAAAGTAGGAAGAAAAATTTGAAAAGTTAAAAAGGAAAATAATTTGTAAATAATCCACAATCAAATGAAGTTTGAGGATGTTCTTTGTGTTTCCTTTACCGTCTCTCTGACTCCCTGTTTTGTTTCTGTGGCGTCGGCAGCCATCTTCCAGATCATCCAGAGCATCAGGATGGGCATGTAGAGTGATGTCACCAGCAGGGGGCGGGGCCACGCCAAACACGCCGAAGCCGGAGGAGCTGCGAACGCCGACGTCGGCAGACTGTCGTGTTCCCGCCCCGTCGTGATGCAACGAAACATTCCTGAACTCTGAACCCCGTCGCACAAATGACCAAACAAGCCCCGCCCACAAAGTAACCCCGCCCCCAGACAACAGCCTGTATTCAAGTTATCTGTATTGATTGAACATGTCGCCGCCCGCTGACCTTCTCACGGGTTTTCTGTCCATAAACAAGCCTCATGTCATTCCACCCTGTGCCTTTCTGTGTTTACCTGAGCTTTAGCCCCGCCCCCACCGAGTACACCTTATCAGTGCAGCGGGAGCAGGATGGGGGGTCACAGTCCAACCTGCTCCTGTCGACTGTTCCAGTGTTTAGACCAAACTAAAACTGTCCGTCCTCATCCGAGGACACCTGACAGAAGTGACATGAAGGTCTTTTGAATCAGAAGGTTTGGAGGAGCCGACAGGTGTGTCTGCACCGTGTGCAGCGTCACCTGGACATTCCTGTTCGCTTAATAAAGTTTCATTTTGAATATGGATGCTGCGTTTGTGTTTCCTGTCTGAACTGTACAGCTGCTGATTAAACTTAAACTGCTATTCTGACTTGATGACGTTGACTTGGGACTTGGTGGTCTTGACTTAAACTTGGGGGTTTGTTGATCCAGATGTAGGACTTGTCAATCCAGACTTGGTCCTGACTTGCTGGTCCTTACATCGGATTTGTAGACATCAACATGGGGACTTGATGGTCCTGACTTGGACTTGGGGGCTTGTTGATGCAGACGTGGGACTTGTTGGTCTAGATTTGGGAATAGGTGGTCCAGACTAAAGACTTAATAGTCCTGTATTCAACTTGGAGTCTTGTTGGTGCTAACTGAGGACTTGTTGGTACAAACTGGGGACTTGT
>NW_007580550.1:0-9890 GCF_000690725.1 Stegastes partitus | reverse complement strand
TGTGTGTGTGTGTCTCCTGCAGGTTGTAGTCGGATGATAAAATATGTTTAAGGTCAGATAATATTGTTATAAATTTCACACCTAGCTAATGAAAAAAAATCACTCTTCCTTTTTTAAATTGAATGAGAGTGGAGCACATTTTTTTTTAGTGGTAATGATTACAATAATCAATTTTCAAAGTTATTACAATAACTTAGTTGTGCCTCACCTCGTGTTGAGAAGGGAAACCCCATTTTGTGTGTGTGTCAGTACTGTGGGCACATGTATTTCAGAGGAAGTAGAATGTCTTTGCGCTCAGTAAATGCACCACATGCAAGACTTTGAATCTACTGTTTTGAAATCAATAAAACATAATGAATGTTTGGAAGGAATCAGATTTTTCTGAGGTCATACTAAAGAAGCCTCAAGGTTGTCAAGCATTCAGGAGATTGAAAAGCAGCCATTTCTGATCACTGTTTGATGGCAGTTAGCTCATACACATCCCCACAATCTCACTACAAGGTTGCTGTCATTCTGTAGCTTATTTTTTGAACGAAGATCGCAGGAGTGCTAACAGTCGTATCAACCCTCGGCTACACTGTTTGTTCTGTCTATCCCTCTCTCTCTTCCTCGCACACGCCCTCTCTGATGTGTCCCTTTGATGTGGGTAGTTAATAGTTCTTTTCCTTCAGAAGTCCTAGATCGAGCTATTAGATCTGACAGCAAAGCCGGTCGGGACTGGTGTTACGCAGCCGGCCCATACATGGCTAGTTATGCTTTGGGTTCGGGCTGTGTTAATCATGCACAGTGCAGCATCAGAAAGAAAAAAAACAGCTTCATTAGTACTTATGTCTCTGTCTGATGCACTAAAGGTTGCTTGCTAGTGAACTGGACCTCCCTCAGAGCAAGGTCTGGCAAGGACACTGCATCTGATTCACTGTCATCTTTTTTTCCCCAAAAAATTCCACCTCCTATGAAAAAGGGCTTGTAGGAAATTTAAATGCAATTAATATCACTTGGTGTTCAGTTTTTCTGGACACATGACATGGCTGATATCAATGCGGACATTAAGTAATTTAAATAGACCACAAAATCAAACCCATACCTCTTTTCGGTCAGTTTTTAGAGCTGAATGTTGAATAACAAAACTTTCAAGTTACTTTCGCTACAAAATATGTAGTGAAACTGAAATTTGTCGAATACTGAAGCCTTGCAGCACATCAAGTCAAATTTGGATTTCTTGTTTCTCAGTTCCTGAAACGAATAGGTCTTGTTTTGGATGGAAAAAACAACTGAGATTTAGATGGGATTTCTTCAGAATAAAATTCTGAGACTTCAGCAGACTTTCGCTTTTGATGTTTTAGATAACAGATTCGAGAAGAATATATCAGTTGCAACTCATTAACACAAATGCTGTAGATAGCTTATCAAAAGGAGCACGCATATGTTCAAAAAAAGCACCTGACTTGGACCTTCAATTGCAATTGGACAGTGTGCCTCTGTAGTTGTAGGTCAACAAATGTGAGTCTTATTTCAGCTGTAGTATCCAAGTTGAATTTTCACTCCTCACAATCCGGAGCAACAAGCATGTGAAAAACTAGGGCGTGCCAAAGGTGATAGACACTTCATATATTCTGCTGCTCATCTCATTTCTGAGTTGAAGCTACATGTTGTGAACATTAAGTAGGCTGCCACTCATAATAGTATTTCTGCATTCTTAGTTAGCAAAAGGTGCAGATTGCAACTGAGTCCTTTGTGTGCACTAGTTATTAGCCATGCTCGAGGCATGGCCCTAAGGTTGGCAATGCTTGTCAGTCAGTCTGACTGAAAGATCTCAGCAGATGAGGGATAGATTGCTATGAGTATGACTATAGACATTTATTGTCTCCAGAGGATGAAGCCTGTTTATTTGCATGATCCTCAAAGTTTTCCTCTGGATCCCCCATGACTCGGGAGTGCAGCTGTAAGAAAACAGTTTCTTAAACTGCTGAGTAGATTGTAAGAAATTTCTGTACTAACATTCATGTTTCTCTCAGGATGGCTTGTAATAATGATTACTTGAGTTTTCATCTAGTGCCATCTAGTGGGGTTTAAATTACAGGAGGATCACCAAACTTGCTGAAAAAAACACTGGGTAATTGCAGTGGCACTTGTTACTGGAGTGTTTGATCAAAAATGATACCACACAGGTGCCCTGGATGAGATTAAAAAAAAATCACTAACCAGTGCAGGTAATGTTCATTTAGCCTCACATCCCATAGAGAAATTAATCCAGACTGAATGGGCTTCTAGCTGTGTTTTTAATTTTAATTTATAATGGTGAAAGTTTTAACAAATTAAACTGAATAAACAGACTGCTTAATTTAAAATTTAAATTTAAAATCTGACTTTGATACCCATCAAATAAAGGAATAAAGTAACAGCCAAAGGTGCTTGAACAGTGACCTGAAACCTCATTTCAGGAAGTGAGGTTTCAGGGTTAACAGACTCAGAGCTTTCACTAAACCTGCTATGTGAAATGGACCCCAGGTCGAAGCTGTCTCACCGTGCTGAGATTTAGGTTCCAAGTAGCAGAACTGGACCAGATATCACCATACAGAGATGCCGCTCCAGCCTCATTGTGCTCCCCGACGTCAAGTCTGTCAGCGCTCTGAGCAAGTTGCAGAGAGTACATCGCATAGGTGGATGCAGGGTTGTGGATGTTTTTTGCCTCATGCCTCATAAGGGCAGCAGCGTCCACCAGGGGATGTTCTGTGGATGTGTATAACAAGAAGCCTCAGGTGGCGGCAGACACGCGGGCCTTGGAAGATTCGCTGTTCTCAAAGGATATGATGGGCTGTTTGTGGCCCTGTAAGGGAGCATGCTTGTATTCGATTGAATTCGTTTTTTTAAAGTGTCATTGATGAGGTGTCTATCAATAGTAGATCTCACTACTGTTCAATTACCCAGGCCCAGACACTAGTATCAAAGAAATTCTGAGTTTGGGAGTGATATGCACTAAGAAAAATATCCATGTTATTAATTGAGAAGGACCTAATTATCCCTAGATAAAAAGCACACACAGTGAGATCACAATAGTCCAGCCTCATGCAAGGATACTGTTCTCTTTGTCCTTACATCTGCAAATGAAAGATAATGGGTAAAGCGCTGGTATTTATTGAGGATGTAGTTGATGATGTGTGCACTGGTACCGCGCCCAGGCTGCAGAAAGGGTTATCAGTTGTGCCACATTACAAGGTACTCTGAGAATGAGAGCAAGAGGTTTTGTGTTCTGTAATGAACAGGTATTAGACCCAGACTGTGTTGCTGTTGTACATCAGTCTGAAAAGATCTAGCTCTGTATTTTCCTGAGAGGAAAAGGTGCTTTTGAAGGTTTAAAATGAAAAGAGAGGCAGGCTGGGGAGGAGAAATAAAAGTGTCTGCTTGAAACAGAATAGAAAAGCAGATCCTACATTTAGCCCTGTTGGCTTCATTTATACTGACTGCCTCTTCATATCTGCTTCTTTTCTTACTCGTTTCTGCTTAATGATTGTATCTCTTTACTGCTGTGGAGGTCAGTTGATGGCATAAGCTATTTTTCCTTTATTTCCATGTTTAGGTAATGGTTAAAAAAAAAAAAAAGCAGCTTTAGCCTTTGCCTTAGAAACACTCTGTAAAACAAAAATTCTACCCAAGTCAGCAAGGCCATGTTTGGATTTGGGGCGATGATTCATGAGAGCAAGTTCTGTACCGGTGTGTCCTACTAAATGCCTTCAGCGGTGCATTCTTCTTGGACACAGGGATCATGACAGTTTGTGCCTCTGATCAGCTCTGTTGACGGACTGAGTGGGTCTACCTGACACCTGATTCTTTAGTGGCAGTGACTCTGCCAAGCACCAGCACTTTCACCGGGCAGTGGAGCAAATGTTGTGTCCTGCTGGCTGCTAGTAACAGGCAAGTAGATGAAGGGCCAGATACGCTGCCTGGTTCACACACCAGCAGACTGACACACTCACAGACCCTCTAGGTGGCTGCGACCTTGTGCAGGTTCGACTTTACTCCACACTTGAGCCACATAGTTTATTTGCTGGCAAGTTGTTGCCAGTAAATTTTCCATGTTTAAGGCTGTAATTTTGACTTGTTGTTTTGGTTCTCACACAAAACGTAGTAGATGATTCAGTTGTGAGCAACAGCCCTGCAATTAATTGTACCTTTATGAAGCTTATAGTGTTCAGTCGTTGACACTAGGGCTGGGCCAGTTGCTGCATTACTGCAGTAACATGATGCCTACCACAGAGATGAGCTCATTATAGTCATCACAGTTACTACTTCCAGTAATTCTTGTTCTCAGTCTTAACCATTTCACAGAAACTTTGCAAACTGAAACAGAATATTTAAATGATAATATAGTGTAAATCGCTGCAGTTTGTGGGGGTGTTAAAAAAAGAAAAAACAGCACTGAGAAAAAATAACAATTAATTTGCAACCCTAGCTGTCAGAATAATGTTGAGAGAAATGGACTTAAAATTTGTTAAATTTTACAGTTGCACTTACTGATGTTGTCAAGTTGGATTGTATTATGTATCTCTAATATTTTTCCGCTTTCAATAAAATGACATCTATTTTACTATAGGGCCTGACAGTCCACATCTGTAATTATCACAATGCACATTTCATACCAATAGTGAGCAAGAAGACATACTCCGTGGAGTCGCATTTACTCCTCAGCAAGGGAATGGCAGTAATGTTTTTAAGTAAACACAGAAAAGGTCAACACATCTTTTTTTTTTTTTCAAATATGAAACACGCTGGCTATTGATAGTGGTAGTTGTATTCACTGTTATGTACCACATAATAAAAAACATGTGTCAAACAAAAACAAATTCCTTAGACTCTCTAAAGTATATAACTGACAAACCTTTGACTTATAAAGTATTCGTGCTCTTGTCCTCTCACACACTATTGCTCACTTATATATATGATCAACACCATACAGTGAGCTCTCTATACCCTGTTCCAGCTAAATATTTCTGTTCTCAATATTTACTGTGGAGCAGTTAATTACCTTGGTGTGATATGTAGCCCAGTATTCGCTCAGTGTTTGGCTTCATTGATTTGGCTGTACTATTTGAGTAATGACAAGATATCTCAGGAAAGTGCAGTGTAAAAACAATGTACAGTAGCAATGAACAGGATAGAGTAGCCAGATAACAACATACAGTGGCTGGTAGTCAGTGATTGTAGAGCAGCATGTTTGTACTAAACTAAAGCAGACACTGGTCTTTTCAAGACATTGTCACATTAGCCATTTCTTTCAGCATCACCACCTCTCTTTGCATAATGAAACAACTGCCACTATGTCCTAATTCAGCTGCAGTGTCACAGCACCATTGGGGTATATGGATGAGCTGGCAAAGAACAACAGGAGGGCGTGAACATTAGAGAAATGCCATTAATAATATTTTCAACCTTTTAAGCCCAATTCTGTCACAGTAATTTGTTTTCCACTGGGAAATCCTCACCACCGTGAACATGTGGAAGATCCCCTTTATTCAGCTTATATAAGACTAATTCTGCTCTTTCCTTATGCAACAATCAGAATGGGGATGAGTCATTTTAAGCTATCATTCAAAGGGGAGAGTGAAATCGTCTGGCACTACTGTACATGTAACAATGTGACCTTGCCACTTTACTTGTGTACATTTATTTTAAGAGAGGAAGATGACAGGAAAGGCTTCTCTATATTTTCAGCTAGGTCACATATTTCACTGGCCTCTATGAGCTGGTTATGGATTTACAGTTTAGGCTATGCATGGAGCCATTAACGTCAAAGAGCAGTTTGTTGGAAAATGCATTAAAGTTGACAAACTGTTGATACTGTACGATTGCACTGAGATAAAGTACATCTTACAGCTTTTCAGTGTGTGTGTGAGACTGTGCGTGAGTGATCACTGGACTATATGAACAGTGGTCTGGCGGCTGCTAGAGCTGTGAACTGTACGTTATCACACTCTGTAGCCTGACAGTTCCTCTTCCAACATCACTTTTTGATCTATGACTCCTAACGTGGCTACTACTTTTTTTTTTTCATCTGTGAAATCTGTGTGTGTGTGTGTGTGGCATGAAAACATTTGCAAGTGGGACTGTGATGTGCTGTGGCACATCTGTGGAGGATATTAACCCGAGAGCAAGATTTCTTTGTTCCAAAATGCCAGTACCATAAAAGCATACTGACAGATAATGATGATGAAACAGCTGTGCAATAAACCCTCATGTTCTTGTCAGATACAGATCATGTCTTTTGTTTTTTACTGTTTGTTGTCTGTTTGGGTTTTTTAGTTTATGTGGCGTTGCCCTGCTTTAATTAGATTTTGTTTAGTTTCAGACGTTTGCATGACAGATCATGTGAGGTAAGTTATTCAGACAGTTATTGAACAAGCTGACACATATGTACACTTTTGGATGAAGTTATTCCTTTTTTCTGTGTCTGACCAGCACTCCAAAACCCAGTAATATTAAAGTTGTAATGAAGGTTAGTAGCAAAGAAGCTGCCTCCAGTAAATGTGTTTTTTGTTTTGTTTGTTTCGTTTAGTTTTTTAGTTAAATGACTTAAAAAATTTTAATTTATCAAACAATTAAAAAGAAAGATATATGCTAGTATGACTTTGTTGCCTAGTGGTTATGGCACCATGTAAAGGCAAAAATCAGAAACATTTATATCATCTTCGTTCTCTTTGGCTATTTTGGCTTTGGCTTTTCTCTCTGCCGTGAAAAGCTAAAAATGAATATATAATGATCTAGGGTGAAAAATAATTATTAACTTTAGCTTGCCCCTCCTATTTGTTCATCTGTGTTTGCTGTGATTTTTCTTTGTTAGACAAGTTGTTAGAGCAGTTCCAGGACAAGAGGCCTGATTAATATGACACAATAAATTGGCAAATAGCTCCACAAACATACAAAGCAACTTGAGCAGGGGGGCAACGAATAAACAACCTAGTTGACAAACATCAGTGACTAAATTAGCTGCAAACAAATGTATTTGCTTAGCAGTTGGGTGACCTCATTGTGAGTGTTTTTCACTCGCACTCTGAATGCTCTGGCGTTAAGGCGCTACAGCGTACTAGAGTGAAATGTGTCATGAGTCGGTGTGAGTTGCTGTCTAATGTTATTATATTGAAGGACTACCTTCTGAAAGTGTGGAGTCATACAAAGTCCACTGCTAATGTCAGCACAAGACATCTGGAGCAATACTTGAACCAAAATTAGTAACTGGGCCTAAACATCCGGGAAGATGGTTTTTGAAGCTACAGGTACAGCGGGAGTAGTCTAGCTTGACTTATTCTGTAGAACATAATGGTTTGGTTGCACCTCACTATCATTCTACAATAAGAGAAAAACAGTTTGGCTAGTTTGTATTTCTTTAAGCCAGTCACAGTCGTTGTGGGCAGGGCTTGGCAAAGAATGTGGCTTTGGTGATTCCCTAAAACGCTGATAGTTGGACTTGTTGGAGTGGAACATTTGCATACAGGGATACTAGCACTGTGAATAAAAAATATAATCCACAGAAAAAAAGCTAGCAGGGCTGACTTCCTGCGCAGTGCAAATTCTTCACAAAACTTGAGAGTTCCAGTGTGGTGAATTGCCCTTTGTCGAAGCAAAAAAAAAAGTTAACATGCAGACAGGAAGGAGAGGATGAAATGAGCCGCCAATGGCAGGCTTATACCTACATCCTACATCCGGTGAGTCAGATTACAGTGATGCATTTTGGTTAGAAGCTTATGAGGAACATCTAAAATGACTGACCTCACTAAGTCAATGACAGTATTCCAGCCCTCGGGGTGATGGAGTGCATCCAGTGAGGTGTTGTAGCAGTAGCTCACATAAATTATATGAAAAAAAAAAGATGCATACACTGTCTTTATTGTGAGTGAGCATGTGCCTAAAACCACCTCAAGCTAAATGTAAAGTCTGATATGATATGTAATTAAAAATCACTCAATGTGCAATTCGTAATCTGAATAATTGATTATTTGCTTCAATAACTGACTAATTGTTTGACTATCAAAATAGCCATTAGTTGTAGCCCAAATCTGGGGTAATGTGGAGTAAGTGAAGGTGAGGCTTACACATACTGGAGACTTACATTTTTAATCAGAAAGGGGAGACATCTGTGACTGTCATGTCTGCTTCTTTTTTTCCCCTGATAGCTCCTCTGTGCTTTAGAAGACTAAAACTCACTGTGCCTCCACTGTGCATGCATTAGTTAATGGTTGACCTCTAGCTCTGTAACTGGAGGTGTGTGACTGAGGGGTAGAAGCTCAGGGTTTTTGACAATCACACAGTGTACACAAACACACACCTCTGAATGTCAGTTAACTTGTGTTCCATTCAGCCCACCAGCTCCACCTCTCAGAGGTACCATCTCTCCTTCGGCTCTGCTGGGTTTTCCCTTATCAGCAGCTAATTGGCTTTTCTTTCCATCTCTCTGGGACCTTGCCTCAGTGCATGTGGATGTGTGCTAGTCTGACCTTGCTGTCATCCAAGAAACTAAGTCAGTAGTTGCCCTTTCATGAACTACTGCCAGAGTAGAGGCAACCCAAATAATCTTGAAAAGTAGAGCATGGTATAGTTTTCATCCCAGACAGACTAGTTGAATTACAGTGTTTACAACTGTGACATAAATGTCCTCTGTTTTGAAAATAAAAGATGACGTATCAAGATATGAGTAAGTCACGTGACTTAAGATGCAGCACATAGTTGTTAGTTTTTGTTTTTGTTATAAAGTAAGTGTAAATGTTTTTTAGGCTTTTGAGATGGTGTTTATATTCTAAATGGCTGTCTAGCAGTTCTTGTAAAGCTCTAACTGAAGTGCTTTAAACCTCTTCATAAGATTTTTTTAACTGCTCTCTCCTAGTTAAACTGTTGTCTTCCTTGAACAAGCAAAGTCTTCTTCACAATTATGGAGATGTTATAATTTCTTTAAAAAGAGGACAAGGCGCTTTGTTTCCCAAGGTCTGAAGTCTCCTTTTTCTGTTTAAAGGGACCCTCCATTGACTTTACACATGTCCAAGTTCATTCATGACTGCTGCTGCTCAGAAAGTGGTATCACTTCTGTTTTCTATGGCTGTCAGGAAGTGTTGTAAGGTTTGAAAGAAATGATCCTGTTGATTTTATCTGAGTTATCTTGGTTTGGGCTTGACACTTAAAATGTCTAACACAAAAGCCTGTATTTCAAATTTGAGTTGCAATGCAGTCTTTTTTTATTTGAATATGAGGTGTAAGATTCAGAATTTAAGACTAGACGTCCTGTTATCTTAGTCTCTGCTTTGATTTTGACAGTTCCCCTTGTAATATATCTTTTATGAGCCCCTTAACTTCATGGAAGCAATGCTAAATAGAAAGCTCAAATAGCTTGATACACTTTTAAGGCTCCTGCACTCATGGCAGTAATGTGTGGGCAATCTTAAGGGTTCAAAATTGTATTTTTGTCTAAATTATAGGGCAACTGTAGAGGTTTTAGGAACTACTGTGAAATGCTGTATTGTCTTCATTTTGCTATTTTATTTTATATATACGCTTCTGCAGATTTGACAAATGTTAACCATCCACTACTCAAAAAGAATTGAAAATATCCAACTCGCATTTGTTTTCTTTCTTTGTAACAAAACTTTGTAGATATCTGTGCTGTTCAAAGATACAGGTGGTCTAGTAGTCTGGCAAAAACTGGCCTGTAAACATAGGCCCAGAAAAAACATGTCAAATTTTGCACAATGTTAAAAGTAAAAAGAAAA
This sequence comes from Stegastes partitus, assembly GCF_000690725.1. NCBI lineage: Eukaryota > Metazoa > Chordata > Actinopteri > Pomacentridae > Stegastes > Stegastes partitus. The sequence continues at coordinate 141 of NW_007580550.1, read as the reverse complement.
ACATAAAAATGAGCAACACATATTGCTTTATAACTGTTTCCTTTCAGAATACAATTGGGTGTATGAGTAATGCTAAAATTGAAGATGTAATATTTTTTGTTTTTCAAAATATATTTGTAAAATCTTTGCAAAATGTTTTTT
>NW_007580549.1:11118-12281 GCF_000690725.1 Stegastes partitus | reverse complement strand
TAGGTTCAGGAGGAGCTGTGGGATGTGAAGGGGTGGAAGTAGGATGGGCTGATGACTGTAGTAGATTGGGTGGATCGTTGGGTGATTGTAGCGTTAGGGTTAGGTTAGGGTTAGGGTTAGGTAAATTTAGTCTGAGCCGCTCCCCCTAGTTTGGGTTAGGGCTAGGGTTAGGGCGACGGGTCTGAACCCCTCCCCTGCGATAGGGGAAGGAAGAGGCACGGTCCTTCCAACCCACATACCGTCCGTCCCCCCAACCCCAGTCATTCTGGAGGTTGCGCTGGCGGCGTCTGCCCCTGCGGACCAGCGTCCAACCATCCATGTTTTTAAACAATGTATGAAATAAAATGTTCTTCAATGAAATCTTTTTTTTGTGATTTTTAAATTTTTTATATAGATTTTTTTGTTGTTTTTGTGTTTTAAATTTTAACAACAATCAACTAAAAACTCTTTCCCCAAAGGGGGAAAGGAAAAACGTCCCATAAATGAGGTAAAAATCAACTAAAGTTGTCCTTTTTTAACTAAAGTAGCTTTTTAAATTTTTAATAAATGAAATCAAAATGAATTCAAAATCAAAAATGCAAAATTGCAATAAAGAAATAAGGAAGGGTGTGCTGTAGCAACGTTTCGATCTAAAAAGATCTTCCTCAGGCTATTAAAGCACACCAAAAAAAGCTAAATGCTAGCAATGGCAGAGCAAAATGAAATGCGTCTGTTGCCATCAACGGTCTGATGCAGAGTGAGCCTCCAGTCGCCTTTTTTCCTTTTCGTGTCTTTCAATCGCCTTTTTTAACCAATCGTCTTTTCAATCGTCTTTTTTTTAGAAATAACCCTATTTATGTATTTTTAAGCCTTATTTAACCCATGAAATGCCCTAGAACAGTGTTTTTTAACTTAAATCAATTATTTTTAACCCATGAAAAGCCCTAGGATAGTGTTTTTAAATAAAATCCCTTATTTTTAATCCATGATCTTAATCCCTTTTTAATAAAAAAATGTTTATATGAATTTTTTGCCCGTTTTTAAATTAAACTAATTAGCGTTACCATCCCAGAACCAAAAAATGAATTAAATTATTTTATTTATGAAGAATTGGAGTTATGGCCAGATTTAGGGTTAGGGTTGGGAATAGGGTTAGGGTTAGGAATAGGGTTAGGGTTAGGGTT
>NW_007580549.1:0-8770 GCF_000690725.1 Stegastes partitus | reverse complement strand
TGCACCTCATAAACATATTGTTCTCTACTTAGGATCACCACAGCTGATCCCTTATCAGCTGGTTTGATAACAATATGTTTAGCCTTCTGCAACTCACGTAGCGCTTTGACCTCAGCCTGCGAAATATTGTGTTGTTCTTGTATTAATTTAAAATGTCTTTCAAAATCCATAACATCTTGTTTAATCAAATTTGAAAGTTCTGCAGGTAAATCGTAGAGGGGTGGTGCCCATGCCGATGGCCCAACCATGGGCAATGGAGGTCTATCATTTGCACTTTTAAAGTATGCAGTCAATTTCAATTTGCGGTGGTAATTTTGAATGTCCATTTCCATTTGTGTCTTTTGGTTCCTGCCTAGGTCCAATGCCGGGATGAACGTTAAGCCCTTGCCCAAAAGGGATCTTTGCGGATTGGACAATGTAAAGTTCTTGGCCAAGACTACCACATCTTGTCTAACCAAGGACCGTGTCCTCTCCGTCCCCCCCTGTTGAGGCCTTAAGGGGACTGTGAGTTTAAAAAGGACATCCATCCGCCTCAGTGGAAAAGGCGGCCTCCGGAAGGAGCGGGATGAAGGGCATGTTACGCTCGATGTGCTCATTCAAAGTTAGGAGGTTATCCTTTTCCTCCTGTGGGAGAGCATCTGAGAAGTTGATTAATGGAATCCAGACCTCCGCATAGGGAAATTTTCTTTTGGTGGACCTAATTGCACCTTGCAAGTTTTTAACGGTAGTCTCCTTAGACTTATTGCCCCTGCTGTTAATCCCAAAGGACAGCACGATCTTTTCAACAACCAAGCCTGACTGTGGCTGTGTCTTTTCCATAAAGGCCTGCGCGTGTCGGAAGTGACCCCCTGGAAAACTTTCCACTTGCAGGTTCTTGTTGAAGAAAGCGGGCATAGTGCAAAGGTTCGAATCACCCACAAAGACCCACTTCTTGTGGACGGACAAAGACCAGTCGGTCAGCTTCCGTTGTGTATTTGGGTGTCTAAAAGCCCTAAATCTCGGCGGTTCCGGGTCTGAGAATTGCTCCATAGACTCCTCAAAGATGTCATCCTCATCATCATCTGCCTCTCTGAGAACTTGAGCACTAATGTCATGCACCTGTGGAGAATGTTGAGGAGACGTCTGAAAGAGGGATGCAAGGGTTCCGTCCCCATCCTCATCCTCATCGTCTTCCTCAACTGGGGACCATCCCCGACCAGAACCCTCAGGAGTAGTGGGAGGCACTTCCTCCATTCCCGGTTCATCTTCCTGGTCAATTTCAGGGTGTACCGGTGAAATCTCCTCTGAAGAAACCAACCTGATACCCCTAGTTCTCCTGAACTGTTGTCTTTGTACCATAGGGGACTCCGTAGTTGGAGTGCTTTCCCAGGTACGTGTTGTTTGATCAATGTGATCGGTCATTGTGGCCACTGTTGAAGTCATAGTTGTGACTTCTCGTGGAATGCGAGCCAAGACTGTGGCTCCAGCATCAGGTAAGGGGTCAGGCTGAATAAGGTCTCCCGTGTCAACTGTGACAGAGACCTGACGTACACGGGGTCTGGAGACTGCTGGCTCAGTCTGCTGCGGGGCTGGTCCCTGTGATGAACCTGCGGTGTCTGATCGCGCCTCAATAAGGGCCTCCGCATGGTCAATAACATCTTGTGGCAGCCGTGGCAAATTTCGCCTAGCCCAGCGAACTGCGACCTGGAAAGCCTCCTTCCAAGTTGGGGTGAGCAGTCCAGGCAGTTCCTGCATGAGCTCTTCAATGCCTGCCTCATAATGTTTCATCAGTATGAGGCAGGTATTATGCCCCCAATTTTTGGCTTTCCTGTAATCAGGTCAACCGTACGTGGGGTTGGAGCTGCCGGTTTGATCATTCCGGATAAGATCTCCACCATCCGTGAGATCATGCGTGGCTCCGGCTTTCTCGGTTTTGGTGCCACATTTTGTAAATGGTGAACCATTTTGATAACCATATACAGCTTGCGAATCAATGTCCCCAGTTGAGGATCAGCTGCTTGTCGTCTGACGTCAGTGGCTGGAGCCCGCGGAGAAACCCATCTCCGACACGGGCGAGTCTGACGGACTGCATCCGCATAAGAGCGATATCGGGGGCTGGTGAAACGGACGGCACGAGGGGGAGGCGCTGGCGGATTAGGGCGACGGGTCTGAACCCCTCCCCTGCGATAGGGGAAGGAGGAGGCACGGTCCTTCCAACCCACATACCGTCCGTCCCCCCAACCCCAGTCATTCTGGAGGTTGCACTGGCGCCGTCTGCCCCTGCGGACCAGCGTCCAACCATCCATGTTTTTAAACAATGTATGAAATAAAATGTTCTTCAATGAAATCTTTTTTTGTGATTTTTTAATTTTTTTATATAGATTTTTTTTTGTTGTTTTTGTGTTTTAAATTTTAATTCCAACAAAAACAATCAACTAAAAACTCTTTCCCCAAAGGGGGAAAGGAAAAACGTCCCGTTAATGAGGTAAAAATCAACTAAAGTTGTCCTTTTTTAACTAAAGTAGCTTTTTAAATTTTTAATAAATGAAATCAAAATGAATTCAAAATCAAAAATGCAAAATTGCAATAAAGAAATAAGGAAGGGTGTGCTGTAGCAACGTTTCGATCTAAAAAGATCTTCCTCAGGCTATTAAAGCACACCAAAAAAGCTAAAAGCTAGCTATGGCAGAGCAAAATGAAATACGTCTGCTCCCTACGACGGTCTGATGCAGAATGAGCCTCCAGTCGCCTTTTTCTGTTATCGTCTGTTTCTATCACCTTTTTTAACCAATCTTCTTTTTAATCGTGTTTTTTAGAAATAACCCTATTTATGCATTTTTAAACCTTTTTAACCCATGAAATGCCCTAGAATAGTGTTTTTTTTTTTTTACTTAAATCAATTATTTGTAACCCATGAAAAGCCCTAGAATAGTGTTTTTAAATAAAATCCATTATTTTTCACCCATGATCTTAATCCCTTTTTAATAAAAAATGTTTATATGAATTTTTGCCCATTTTTAAATTAAACTAATTAGGGTTACCATCCCAGAACCAAGAAATGAATTATTTTATTTATACGGAATTGGAGTTATGGCCGGGTTAGGGTTAGGAATAGGGTTAGGGTTAGGGTTAGGGTTGGGAATAAGGTTAGGATTAGGGTTAGGAATAGGGTTAGGGTTGGGAATAGGGTTAGGGTTAGGATTAGGGTTAGGGTTAGGAATAGGGTTAGGATTAGGGTTAGGGTTAGGGTTAGAGTTAGGGTTGGGAATAGGGTTGGGAATAGGGTTGGGGTTAGGGTTGGGAATAGGATTAGGGCTAGGGTTAGGAATAGGGTTAGGAATAGGGTTTAGGGTTAGGGTTAGGGTTGGGAATAGGGTTGGGGTTAGGATTAGGGTTAGGAATAGGGTTAGGGTTGGGAATAGGGTTAGGTTTTGGAAATTTGTCTCGATAGCTTCCCCTGCCGTGCCCGACGGCAAAGCAGTTTGGGGTGGGAAGTAAGGGAAAGGCACTGGCCATCGCATGTTTTCATTGCTCTCCGTTCACCTTGTTGTAGGTTAGTGTCATCTTGTAAACCACTTGGACGTTCGATTTCTGACGTGTTGCCCGGGACAAGATGATATTACATGCCCCCCCATTATCATAGCTAATGGATATTAAGAGCTAGTCAAATAACGTTACAAGGCCGACAAACGTTGGCTACGCTGTTTCTTACCTCGCTCTACGTTGACTTTACTAGTTCCAGCTTCGTTGTCACCACCTTTTTAAAAGTATTTTTTAAGCAAATCTCTAAGGCCTCTATTTTCTTCCTCTCTTTTTCTCTTCTTTTTCCTTTTCTGAGCACCAGACTTCTGCTGAGCTGACATTTTGGTGCTAAAGTGCAAAATCCGAACTTCCAATAAAAGGACATCAAATTTTGATAGGGGCCAAACCATTTTATGTTGGAGGTGGGGGTGGAGGGCAATTCCAAAGATATTAAGGGGACAACAGACAACAGACCCGTTTGCCCCCCCCCCCTCGGCGGGCGTGGGTAGAGGTTAGGGTTAGGAGAAGAGGAAGGGGAAAGGAGGTGAAGAAGAGGGGGTAGAGGTTAGGGTTAGGAGAAGAGGAGGGGGAAGGAGGTGAGGAAGAGGAGGTTGAGGTTAGGGTTTGGAGAAGAGGAGGGGATAGAGGTGAGGAAGTGGAGGTAAGGGTTCGGAGAAGAGGAGGGGGAAGGAGGTGAAGAAGAGGGGGTAGAGGTTAGGGTTAGGAGAAGAGGAGGGGTAAGGAGGTGGGGAAGGGGAGGTAGAGGTTAAGATTAGGAGAAGAGGAGAGGGATAGAGGTGAAGAAGACGAGGTTGAGAATGGGGATAAGAGCAAAAGGGGGAGGGGAGGGGGAGAGGAAGAAGGACAAAGAGGGGGAAAAGGAGTAAAGAGTGGAAGGTTAAAGACAAAAGATATGTTTAGGTACCAAAAGGAGTATTCTTAGGGATTAGTGCTAGTTAATCATGCAGGAAGTAAAACTGCTAATAAACACACTCACGTACATGCAACGGTACGTGAAAAGCACACCATATATACAACGTAAGAATACAAAATTGGTAAAAGAAAGTACCCGGACATTGGAGAGACTGGAAAGAAGGTAGGTGACAAAAAGGAGAAAAATATATATATAACACATGACCTAAAACCTAGGAACACAAAAAGGAATGTAAATCTTTTATTCACAGGTGAAGAAGTGAAGCAGCGAAGTTGAGCTGGACGGAGCCATGGCCCAATCTAGGTAGGTATGAACGGAGGTCAGGAGGTCAACAGGTAAGTATTGAACGATCAAGGAGTGATGGAGTAAAGTTCGCGTTAACTGAGAGTAATGAAGATGATTCATTTTCAGACTCGAGAGGGAGGGAGAAGAACAACAGAGAGGAAGGAGCTCTGTGTTGGCAGACACAGGGGTAAGGATCAAACTCTGTTTTTAGGTCCCGAGATGATCATCGGTGTGTAGCAACTGCAGAGGAAGGTGAGGTAAATACAAATCAAAGAAAAAACCACAACCATGCTAAAAGGAGGGAAAAAACATGCAAAAGGTAAAAAATGTATATACAAAGTGTGAGGGTCATAGACTGTGTTCACTGTGTTTTGGGGTTTTTCCTGCTTTTGTGTTTTGGTGGGCGTGTTATTTTTCTGTAGGCTGGGCGGAGCCAATCGGGGAAGGACTCTCACGCTGGCAGCTGCGGCTCATCGGCTCATCAGCCGTGCCCTGCTTAAATACTGGCGTCTCACAGAAGACCGACGCCAGAGGATTGTGATACCTACCTCGTGGTACAGTCAGGCCACTAGCTGCTACACCTTGCTGAGCATTCCTAGCACTTTTGATGTTCTCTAAGTCTCGAGTTTATTGTATGTGTTTCTTTGCCTATTTCCAGTGTTCCTCCTCGGCTCCAGCACTCAGCACTCCTCCAGGCACTCCAGCGTTTGCACCCACGGGGATTCACGACCACGGGCACCTTCACCAGGAGAACCTTCATGAGAGCACCCACCCACGAGCACCGAAACCTGAGCACCGGACCCCTGCGCGCACCACCCTGGTTTCCCTCTTCACGGCTCCCTCTCTGCACCAGGAACACCCCCACGGACCAAGGCACTCACGGGCACCGACTCTTCGTGCATCAGCCTCAGCACCCCCCACGACCAGCACCCCTTCACTGGACTGTGTTCCTGCCTCCTGGTGCCCATCACCCCACCAACTTCCCTAAAAAAATCCTGTTTTCTTTAACCCTTCTCCCCGTCTCCCTTTTCGTTGGGGTCCGCCTGCACAGTCACTGAGCACGAACCGTCACACAAAGAAGGAATTCATGTAATGCAATAAACAAATAAATACAAACAGAAAACAAGTGCTCAGTTTTGTTGGCAGTGAAATACTGTTTCTCAGTGAATGGTTTTCCTTGATATAAAGATTTGAAGAAGGCCTCCTGATTCCGTGGCTGATTCCTTGAGCTCTGTACAGTGTGTATGCTGAAGAAAAGATTGGTTATTGTTTTTCGTTTAGACCTGAGGGGTGTATTGTTGATAGTTGTCTGATCCATTTGTTTTCTATGGAGAGTCTTTGAGATAATGACCGTTGGCTGTTGCCTTCGACGACCATATATTGTAGATTATCGATGTTGTGCTCAATAAAATGTTGATACAGAACTGTGTTTTCTTTCTTCCTGGTGTTGTACAGACGTTGATACATGCGAGTTCTGAGGCTGTTTCCTGTTTGTCCTATGTAGATTATGTTACAAGGAGAACATTTTATTGCATAAACAACATTGCTACTGTCAATTGAATACGTTTGAGATTGTAGGATGGGAAGACCTCGGTTCGAATGAATATTTTCCAGGTAAGTTGATTGAATGAATTTGTGATTAGATTTTTTGGTTTTGGCTTGGGGAGGTTGTAATTTTGTGTGAACTAGAATATCCTTGAGGTTTTTATTTCGTCTAAATGCTGTGATTGTTTTGTATTGTTTAAGGTCCTCCATTTTAGTTTGAGCTATTTGAAAGTTGTGTTTGATTTTAGAGTTAAAGGTGGCTAATTGTGTTGAATAAGTGGTGATAAATGGTATTAAGTCGGACTGTTTTGGTTTGCTACTGTAAGAGGCATTGGATGAGAAAATAGTATTGACCTGTTGTTTAATTGTTCTGAGGAAGCCAGTGGAATAACCTCGAGGTCTTAGAGCTGCAAACAGAGTTTTAGTGGCTACTTCAACGTCTGGTTTGAAGGTGCAAATTCTATGGAATCGGATGAGTTGTGATTTAATAATACCTTTGAAAGTGTGACGCGGATGATAACTGGACTTGTGTAACAGCGCATGTCTATCAGTGGGTTTGAAGTAAACCCTGGTGGCTAACTGTTTGGAATTGTCCTGAAATAAAGAGTAAAAAACCTACGTGTCAAGAAATTCCGCCTGGAATCACTGTCGATTGGCTTTGAGACGGATTTTGGGATGGTGGTTGTTAAGAGTATGAATAAAATGTTCAAAATCCTTTTCGGTGTGTGTCCAGAGGCCAAAGATGTCGTCAAGGTATCTCAGATAAAGGATTGGCAATTTTGAACATGACAGAAAAATTGAGGCTTCCCAGTAAATGTTCCCATGTTATATTCCCAAATAAATGTCCGCATAGGCTGGGGAGTACTTCCGTCCCATCGCGCACCCTGAAACTTAAAGGAAATAATTACCATTAAATTCAAAGTTGTTTCTAGCAAGGGTAATTTCCAAAAGCTCCAGTATCATTTGATCCGGTCGATCTTTATCTGGATATCTTTGAAAGGCCTCTGCCACTGCCTTCAGGCCAAGATAGGTATCGATGTTGGTATAGAGCGATTCTACATCCACTGTAAAAATAAAGGTATTGACGGGCACTGTGATATTTTTGATTTTATTAACAAATTCATACATATCTTTAGCATAACTGGGATGTTTGTTGGAGAGAGGATTTAGGAAAAAATCGATGAATTCAGCGACGCGGTATGATTCTGAGCCACAATCGCTGACGATCGGCCTCCCAGCGGGAGAATTTTGTGGGGAACGGGCCAGCTGTCCGGTGGTTTATGAATCTTTGGCAGGAGGTAAAATAATCTGTGGCATGGTTTTTCTGGACCTGAAAGGTAAGTATATTGTTTGTGATTAATGTATTTCTGCCTGTACAAAATGTAAAATTTCTCCTTAATTATTTCATGAGTTTGCGCCTGTAAGAGATATGGAAGTGGTTTGTAATAATTCACATCATTAAGTTGCCGTAAAGCTTCATAGATGTTGTCAGCTCTATCAAAGATGCATAATTGTCCTCCTTTGTCGGCTTCTTTTATAATTATATCATTATTGGAGGCTAGAGAGCGCAGGCCGGCTTTATCGGTCGTGTTTATATTGGGTTTGGTCTCTGGTTTAATTTTGAAATTACGAAGAGTTTGCAAATCCATGTTAATTAAGTTGTTTATTGGTAAAGAAACAGAAGTTGAGGCAGGTTCCCAGTTTGATTGATCAGTGAATTTTTTCGTTTCTAATTGTTTATTGAAGTCGAAATGATCCAGAAGTTTTAAACGCCTATGATAAAAGTGAAGGTCCCTCCTGAGGGCCGCACGGTCCGGTGGTCTGGGAGTGGGAATGAACGATAACCCTCTCTCCAGCACGCTATTTTCCAGTTTGTTTAGCTTGAACGAGGCACTAAAATTGATAACATTGGAGGTTTAGGGGGTTGCTCGAAAGCTGCTTTCCCCCATTTGAAGTTTAATTGACCGAGCCAATGATTAAGAATTTTGTGCGCTGTCGTGGTAGTCCAATGAATTGGATCTTTAGGATTAACCTGAAAATGTGGCTTATCTATTCTGAACAAGATACCATATTTTTCTCTAATGCTCGCATTGAGTTCCATGATAGCTAAACATTGATTGTTTGGTAGTTGGCTAGAATAATGGATTAGCGGGATGTAGATTGAGGCCATCGGGAAGACATTTTTGGAGACTGCTATTAGTTGCTGGAATTGTTTCATGATTATTGTAATTGAATGTTCACGTAGGCAATTGTTAAGGCCTAGTGAAAGAATGACTTTATCCACCTGTGGTTGTAACGAGAGTTTTCTCAGCACGTTAGTAATGTGGGAGCAAACGGCTCCCGGAAAACTATCCACCTGCACGTCTGGGTGATTAAAAACTGGAATTCTGGCTAGGTTTGAATCGCCTGGAAACAGAATTGGTTTATAAACTTTGAAAGACCAGTCCTGATTTTTACGGTTGGTGTGAGGATGAACCGTGGGTTCGCACCTCGGAGCAACGGTAA
>NW_007580548.1:15706-16845 GCF_000690725.1 Stegastes partitus | reverse complement strand
GTGGAGCCTCTGAGCACAAAGTGTGTTTAATCAGTGGTTTAGTAGAAACATCAGCAGGATTTCTGCATCAAGTCCTGCAGCTGATCATCTCAGTACAACATGAGCTCTTGTTGTTCAGCATCCACTCAGAGCAGCTACACAACACAGACTACAGATGTTCAGTTGAAGATGTTACTGAGCTGCAGCTGCTGACATTTGCTAACATCAGCTATCAAGGTGAAATGTAGTTTCAGGGTTTGGTTCCCTAAACCAACCAGACCTCATCATAAAGTTCTACTCTGTCTTCTAGCTGTGAGTCCTTTTCAGACAAACATCTGAGGAACAAATGGAGCTTTTCATGACACAACAGACACAAACAGCATCAAGAGCAGCGACATAATAAAATGAATCAGACATTTGTCATCAAGTTTTCACATCATTATTAAAACATTTCCTCCACTTACCAGCAGATGGAGCAGAATCCAAATTTACACGAGACCTCCAAGGTTTTATGGTCGGATGATGACACATCACATGGTTTCCATGGTTCTTCTCTACAATTTCTTTCAAGCTTCTCAGTAACTCTGGAAGTTCAAGGTGTTTTTGCTTCAGTGACCTGTTTCTACATCTCCTGATCATCTCCTGTAAGGGTTTCTGGCGTATGTAAAAATCCCTTGAAGCTGGACTCTTCTGTTTGGGTTTTGACATCAGAACCATTGAATGATCAAATGATTGATCACTGAATAGTTCCAGGACTCTGCAGAGCCTCAGTCTGTGTTCCTCAGTGAAGTCTTCAGGCTGTAGAACCAGCAGGAACACATGAGGTCCAGGAACAGAGAGTCTCACACAGCGTTCTACATGTTCTCTTAGTTTGTTGTCAGAGATGTTTGGATGCAGCAGATCTGGAGTGTTGATCAGAACTATTTTCCCCCCCTTCAGTTGTCCTCTGACCCTCAGACAGTTGTTTCCTTCTTCATTAGTGCTGAACACAGTTTCTCCCAGTATGAAGTTCCCAACAGAACTCCTCCCAGACCAGCTGTTCCCCAACAGAACAACCCTCAGCTCAGACCCTGGATGAAGACAAATAAACCATCACAAAGTGAACAGAGAATCAGTGGAAGTCCGTCCAAAGAATAAAACAATCAAATTATAGTTTCATG
>NW_007580548.1:10969-12776 GCF_000690725.1 Stegastes partitus | reverse complement strand
GTGTGCACCCACACTGACCAACGTTAGTGTGGTCTGAAAAGAAGGACACATGCAGGAAAATGGCGACCGGAAGATGGACTGTGATCGCAGGCACACCTCAAACACACTGCTTCCTTTTGTGACAACATGGGAAATACAGACATGTATAAGTTCAGTCATTCTTAATTCTCTCTTGAACTAATTTTCCAACAGAAAAACCACCACAGTGCGGCAGGAAACCTGAACTCTTATCAAGTCAGCAGCTGAATTCCTCTTTCAGCTGCTCATGCAACAACAACCTGAGGCTCTAAAAATAACTTGAAGGTTGAACAACTAAGCAGACACGAGACAATGTGAAGGAAGCAGTCGACGGTGGATGTAAACAGCAAGCAGCGCTTTAACTGTCAACTCAACATGACACAAACTCATGTCAGTAATTGGAGGTGAAAACAGTTGAATGTCACAGAGATGCTCTCAGACCAGCTGCTGCTTTATAAAACAAGAAGCTGTATAAAAACCCAGACACATCCCATAAAAACAACAAGTCTGCTGGACTTACCTCAGAAACATGCGTTCAGCAGCGATGACAGGAGCCAGAATGAGGAGGACACACCTGTGCTGCATCTGGACAGGTGAGCTGCTGTCACCTCGTCTCTGGGTCCTAGTGCCCTCCTGCTCCACTGCCTTTGTTCTTCTGGGATTATTTTGGCTTCAAAATGTCTGGAAGCCAACGTGGTGTCTGTACACGTGAAATGTTTCAGTTATTTGTTGTCCAGTGTTTGTGTCACACATCAGCGTGGAAGCAGCGTTTTAATGTTGTTCACTCAGGTGGAGCTGATCGTCTGCAGGAATGTGATCAGACTCCAGCATCATGTGATCTCCTTCATATTTCTGTAAGGTGTGTTGATGTGGTGGAACCAGACCAACATGTTCTCTTTAAACTATCCAAGCAACACTTCATCTATNGCTGTCACCTCGTCTCTGGGTCCTAGTGCCCTCCTGCTCCACTGCCTTTGTTCTTCTGGGATTATTTTGGCTTCAAAATGTCTGGAAGCCAACGTGGTGTCTGTACACGTGAAATGATCCAGTTATTTGTTGTCCAGTGTTTGTGTCACACATCAGCGTGGAAGCAGCGTTTTAATGTTGTTCACTCAGGTGGAGCTGATCGTGTGCAGGAATGTGATCAGACTCCAGCATCATGTGATCTCCTTCATATTTCTGTAAGGTGTGTTGATGTGGTGGAACCAGACCAACATGTTCTCTTTAAACTATCCAAGCAACACTTCATCTATGACCTGCATTAAGATTTAACACTTGAACTTAACAAACATTTCCTACTTTAAAGAACTTTTGAATTCACTTCAACTTTGCTGAGTCTTTGATTAGAGGCTCGTTGCTGCTGTTTAAGCAGAGAAATGTGAAAGTGAAACGTTGATCTGAGATAAAACAGACACGATCCACACACCGACACACTGCGTTCTCTTTATTTGAAGGTTTCATTCTGGTTTGTTCTCCTGCTGAAGTCTGAGACACCGACACGATTCAAACTGAAGAAGGTTCGTCACTTTCTGGATGTTTGAGTCGTTTTTACTTGTCAGTGACATTCAAGAGTTCATTATTATTCAGTCAAACACAGCTCATTTTCACTGAGTTCTGCTCTGAACTCAGACAGCTTCTTGCTTCCGTGTGTAAAACACAACAGAAGTTTAAATGTCAAAGGATTCCAGCAGTGAAAACTCACTGAAACTAAACGGAGAACTGCTGTGATTCTAATCAGCCACTTCTGCTGTTCACTGTATGTTTTACACAAGTTTATTTTTCTACTCGG
>NW_007580548.1:0-7009 GCF_000690725.1 Stegastes partitus | reverse complement strand
GGTGAAGGCGCTGCAGAAAGTCTCAGGGTGTATTTCCTCATGACTGTAGCACACAGCAGTAAAAAGTAGTGGTGCAGGTGGTGCTGCAGAGTGGGGCGCTGCTCACAGCTGGATGGTTGATTAATGCATGTTTTTGCTGACTGACAGCAGGTTGGATGTTGCAGGTATTTAATCAAACCTTTGAGTTGTTTTTTCATCGTCTGCATGTCGTTCCATCCCAGATCGCTGATGGTCTGCTGCCAGTTGCTGGGATTGTCCATCCTTTGGGACGCTGATGTGCCCTTCGCTTTGACTCACAGGCAGCCGGTAAGACTGAGTCCCTGCAGGCTGGTGTTTTAGCTTCAGGATATTTAGTGCTTTAGATGGATTCAGCTTATATTAGTGCCGTGTGTTCACACTGGTTTGGTCATGTTTTCACAGTTTTCCTCATTAGAGACAGCAATGAACTACAAAGTGTGTTTCTCTGGATGTTTCATAAATGTTTACATTTTTTGAAATAGTTGTCACCACATTTATTTCAGGTTTTGGGGCGATAAATGAGTTGTTTATGTCAGATGTGTGCACATTTCAAACTTTGCTCCTTTGTTGTCTTCCTCTTTTTGCCTTTGTGTGTAACTTTCCTTAAGTTTGAGTTGTGTTAAGAAATTTAGCTTTTCGGTGAATCACAGGGCAGAATCAGCACCACCATGTTCTTACTCACCGTGTCTTGGATGCCTGGAGGCAAATTCAAGTCAGCTCCAGAGACAAACAGGCAAAGATGGGCATATTGTTGTTGACCCTTCAATTGATCTGCCTTCATTCATATATTCTATTCATTTTCATCAGTAGTTGCACTTCTCATGTGCCATTTTGAGCTCCATATTTCTCTTCTATCTACTGTTTATTTCTGTATCGATATTTACCGTCCATATTCTTCGTGTATCAGTGACTGAAAGTGAGCATGTTCCTCAAGTTGAAAACGATTGTTGTAAAAATCTGTCTGTGGAAAGCTGCAGGCAGCTCATGTCTGTTACCCTGATTCATGCTGCTTTGTCCTCGTTTCCCTGAATCTGTACAACAGAGGTGGAGAGTGCAACGTCTGCATGAACCATAGAGACACAACACACACGTTAATGGGAAATACAGAGTGTGTTGTGTTACCTGAACTGGAAGACTGATAACCTTTAAGTCTTATTCACTTTAAGATCAGTTCAATGACCTACTAGGTTTTTAAATGTATTAGTAAAGCTACAATCTTAATTATGAAACAAATCATAGTCACATATTTTTCTTTTTGTCTTTTATTTTTTGACAAAACAAGTGTCTGGTTCAAAATCCAGTCTAATCCAGATTAATGCACAATTAATGTCAGTGGGAACAGTTTTCCTCATTGTGTCACTCTGGTGTTGATTATATTATACAGTGAAAAAGTCTCAACGTGAAGCTGAATTGTTGATATTAAATCACATTTTTCAACTTGACAAAAATATAAGAAAACAAAACAAACAGTCATTCATCAACCATTTTCTCACTTTAATTTTAGAATATATATTTCTGAGGATTGCAGGATTTTCTACTCTGTTTACTCAGTCAAAAGAGGCTTGGAACCACAGTAGCAACTGCCAACATTTTTAAATGCAGAACAAATAATAAAACCCACAAGCATAAGAAAATACAGTCATGACTCGATAATCCGGCACTAAATGTAAAACCTTCTTTTTTGTTGGATATCAAGGCTGTCGGATTGTCAAGACGGCGGTCCAGATACGAGGAGGGCTTGATGCTGGAAGGCTCATTAGTTGTTAACATTTATTGTTTATAGTTGTTATAATAACCAGTGTATTGTTAGAACACTACGCATCGCTGGGTTTCACGCCTAATTGACAGGTGCACTTGTGCACGGCCCGTCGGTTGACATCAAAGGTAAATACGTTCAGGCAGCAGGCTGATTGAGCCAAATCCGATTTTTTTTTCTCCTATGTGAACTGTATCTGGTGTTTTCATGACAGCCTGAACAACACAGATCCAATTAATGATGAATATTCGGTGCGGTCGGGGGACACTTCCACCCCGGGGCAGCGCTCTGATGGGGTGGAAGTGTCCAGAACACACAGGCAGTACTTGGCTGCTGATGCTAGTTTAGTTAGCGCTCACACTTCTGTTTCCTCCATCGGTGGCGGCGGGGGAGTGGCAGATACGCTCCACCGTTACCATCCATGTTTACTTCCATAAACACTGAGCACGCTCGCTGCGTGTGACGTCGTCGTGTCCTCTTCTGTGCATGCGGGAGGAACAGCTTCAGTGTTTAACTTACATTTTGCAGAGATTGTGCCGATTTTATAATAAAAGTTCATATTAGTTTGAATGTTGACGAATTTTAACAAGCTCTGAACCTTCTTGTTTTTCAGACAGTTTCATCCAGTCCAACTGTACAGTACAAGCAACTCAAGTTCTTCAAGTATAAACAAAAATCACAATTTCAGTCAAAGAATTTGATAAAATATACAATGTTGTCTTATCCTCATCCTTGGGATAAAAGTTTGACAGTCCAGGTTGCTAGGCAACAGGAGCAGTGCCACTGGACGTGACAAGGCAACAAGAAGTCCGTCGTTGGTTAGACCGTGTCCTTTAACAAATGCTCAGATGCAGCCTTGGCGTCCTTCGAAGTACTCTGACTTGGAACACAGCCATGAAGTGCACCATTCAGTAAATGTTAAAGATGCCACAAATTATGTTCCACAATAACAAAGGAAGAGTTCTGAAAACAACAACAAAAAGTTTCCAGATGTTGAGGCCTTTTACAGAATGTTCCTGTAATGTGACATTATAAATGAATTCTAAGTACATTACCACAGATGCAACATTGTGAGAATGTTTTAGGAATGTTGTTGAAGTAACACTCTTCTATAAAACATTCCTGACAACAAAAGAAGCAAGAACATTTGGAAAACGTTGGAAGAACATGAGAGCGTAGTGGTCCAACAGTGTTATCACCAAACATTATTAGAATGTTATCCTGCATTGAAGAACAACATCGTGGGAACTCAACAAAACTTTCAAGTGAAACATAACTTGAACTGCAGAATGTTTAAAACAAAAATGATCTGGATACCAACGTCTAAGAGCAAAAATAGTTCTCCATTTTGAGAGTGGAACTTAACTCGCACGGCACCAGTCTGCACAAAACAACTCATAAAGCATACAGGCTTTTGTGAGCCTTCATTCCTGGTACTTCCAACCATCTTATGTTATACACTGCCGACCAAAGGTAATCAGACACTGAGCCTTTATGGCGTACGTGGTGGAGTTAAGTGATGACGTCTGTAGCATCGTGTTCAGTGATGACTGAATGATTGGAGGGATAATCAGCAGATGGTGCATCTCTTTTTATATTTCCTCTTCAAGTCCTTTATTTCTTGTTCTTGCTTTTTCTTCAAGTCCTCCTGTTCTTTACGTTGTTTTTCTTTCTCTTCTTCTCTTCTCTCTATGTCATCTTTGAGTGTTTTTGTCTTGCGAGTTGACTGGGTCTTTAACAAATGGTACTGTAGTTGTTGCTGTTGTATTTCTGCTTCATGCTGTTTCTTCAGATCCTGCAGTTCCTCATTGTGTTTTTCTATCAGAGCTTCAAAGTCTTTGCTGTATTTCTCTTTGAACTCATTGAACTCTTCAGCTTGTTTTCTTGCTGCTTCTTCATGGCTCTTCTTCATGTCCTCCATGTTTTTCTTGTACTTTTCCTCTAATTCTTTTCTCTCTCTCTCCTCTTGTTGTCTTCTGATTTCATCTTGTTCTTTTCTTTGGTTTTCATATCTTTGTCTCTCTTGTTCGTATTGTTCTTGAAGCTTTCTCTGGTTTTTTTGTTCCTCCTGACGTCTCTGTTCATCCTCCTGACGTCTGTTTTTCCACCATTCTTCTCGTTTCTTCTCCCAGATTTCTTGTTTTTCTTTCATCTCTTGTCTACTCTCCTCCAGTTTTCTGTCAATGATCTCCTTTTCCTGTGATTCTGACTTGATTTTTTTCTCCAAATCTTCTCGTTCTTGTTCCCATTGTTGTCTCTGACTTTCTTCCTGCTCTTTCTTTTTCTTCTTTTCATCTTCTTGATTTTTCTGTTCTTTCTTTCTCTCCTCACGCTCCTTCTTAATGTTTTCCTCCATTTCTGTGAGTTGTTTTTCTCTCACTTTTCTCTCTTCTTCTATTCTTCTTTTCATTGCTTCCATTTCTTCCTCATGTTTTCTCTCCAGCTCCTCTCTCTCTCTCTTCATCTCTTCTTCCTTCTCCTTCAGGATTCTCTCCATTTCTTTCTGTATCGCTGCTTCAGCTTCTTGCAGCATCTCGTTGGTGAAGCAGCTTCCTCCATTTTCCTTCACCATGGTGTCGATCTTTGTTATCAGCTCACTGACTTGTCTTTGGTTTTGTTTTCCATAGTTATTAAACACGTGGTATCTTCCTCCACAGTCAGAGATCAGCTTCTTGAAGGAATCATCACACTTTTTTTTTATGTAATCCTCAATAGACTGTTCATCCCTCTCCAGTGAATCTCCTCTGGTGAAAAGAATGATGGTGAACGGTTCTGAATTCTTTCCGTAAACTTCTTTGATGAGTTTTAATGTCTCCTTCTCCTCTGGTGTGAGTCGGCCGATCTGTAGCACCAGCAGGAAGACATGTGGTCCTGGAGACAGAAGACTGATGCACTTCACCATCTCTTCAGTAACTTCATCATGAGACAAACTGTCGTCAAACAGTCCAGGAGTGTCGACCACGACAACAGGACGTCCGTCCACTTCACCTGCTGACTTCTGACACTGTTTGGTGACTGAAATCTGACTGGATTTGGCTCTGAACTCTTTTCTTCCCAGAATGGTGTTTCCTGAAGAACTCTTTCCACTGCCAGTCTTCCCAATCAGCACAATCCTGAGACTGTCTGAGCTCTGCTGCTCTTCATCAGCTGGGAAACAACACAGAGTTATTTAAAGTATGAACTTTGTGTAGAACAGAGTTTAGGAGAATCAGATCAAACAGTGAAATACTTACAGGTGACCACATCAGGTTTTTTCAGTTTCTTGATTTCAGCCTCTAGTTTTCGGATCTTTTCACTTTGACCACGAGCAAATGTTGCTGTTGTGTAGCTGTGAGGTTCTGACCGTCTCATCTGGTCCACTTGATCCAGCAGCTCTGGGATCTGCTGCTTGTCCTTCATGTTGACAACAACAGATCTTCCTCCACAGCTCTGACAGAGCTCCTGGATGTCTCTGTTCTGTCTTATAGAGTCAACAACAGCTGGAGCTGTAGGATCTGACTCCACAGTGAACAGAATGAGGGAGAAGTCTGTGACTTTAGAGCTGAACGTGTTCTGGATGGTCTGTAACTCTGCCTTGTCTTCATCAGTGAGGGGACCCACAGGTAGGACCAGGATGAAGGCATGGACGCCCTCAGGATCACAGAGGGAGATACACCTGAAGGATTCCTTCATCACTGCCTCCTGAGGTTTTCCATACAAGGCAGGCAGCTCCAGCAGGGAAACCCGACGTCCACACACCTCTCCCTGGGCTTTAACACACTCTGATGAGTCGGCAGGTGGACCAGGCCTTGTTGGTCCCAGGATAGCGTTGACTGCTGAAGTCTTCCCAGGTCCTCTTGTACCACACAGGACCAGGTTCAGAGGAGGTTTGGACCTCTTCATCACTGTCTGATCAGCTTCTTCAGTCAGTGTCAGATATCCTCCCCTGTGGTCACTCACTATGGTTTCTATTTTCTGCATTAACTCTTGTTTGTCAGGACTTGAAGGATCCTTTTCATCAAGATTGATGCTGTGCTGCTTTTGTCTGCAGTCTTTGAGGAGTTTTTCCATCGACTGATTCTGCCCGTCCTCGTTCTGTGTCATGACGACCATGGAGTGTTTGAAGGCATCTTCACCAAACAGACTCAGGATGAGCTTCAGAGTTTCTCTGTTGTCTTCAGTGAAATCTGAAGGTGTCACTAACAGCAGCAGAACATTTGGTCCAGGAGGACAGAGACTCACACATCTCTTCATCTCTTCTCTCACTGTGTCCACAGACAGACTGAAGACGTCTGGAGTTTTCACTACTGTTAAAGGTTTCTTGTTCCACGTTCCACGAGCAGCTTCACACCGTTTTCCTCCAGAGAATGTTGGGACAGAAAACGCCTCCTTCCCAACAATGATGTTTCCCAGTGCTGCCTTTTCGTCGTCATTTTTTCCAAACAACACGATCCTGAGTTCATGTGCTGGAACAAAAAAGTGAACAAATAAAAATTACCTTCCAAGTTTGTAATTAGTACTTGCTTTGATTGTAATTACTGTACTTAAATAGATTTTAGTATTCATGTTTCTGACGACTTTCTACTTTGACTCCCTACATTTGAACACAAACATCTGTACTTTCTACTCCTTACATTCTTAAAACTGGCTCGTTACTTGTTTCAGCCTCTGTGGATGACGACATGACGTAGAAGACGTAACAACAAACGTCTTTATGTTTCCCAGCAGTGAAGCTCAACACAGCCCTTCCTGCCTCAGCTGCCTGCCAGAGGCTGTTGAGCACTGCAGGACTGATGTTCAGACCCAAAAAGCCCGTCTTCATTCAGAGAACTCTGAGAAGCAGCTTCTGCTGAGGCTCAATAAAAGATGTTGGTAGTCTTGAAGAGACGAGTGTTTCCATGTTGATGATAGTGTTGAATGTTCATCATGTTGCTGAAATGGAAAACTGTCCAGTGATGTGTTTCTCTGCAGCAGCTCTGTGCAGCTTCTTCAAGGATGAAAACAATCCTATTTTATGTGCTTAAAACTTTTTTCTTTTTGCAGAGTTGTCAAAAGAGGCCTCGTGTATCATTTGTAGGATATGGACCGACACAGATGCCCAAAAGGATTCGAAAAACTTCATTTGAACTTTCCAGCACCCAAGTCACATGCCATAAAACAAGACAGAACTGTCCTGCAGGTCACAGGGCCATGTAAATCAGCTTTGCAAACTCGGAGGAGTGAGGAAGCAGAGCCCCCTTTGGAATTTCCTTATCA
>NW_007580547.1:10932-12109 GCF_000690725.1 Stegastes partitus | reverse complement strand
ACACAAATACAAGTAAATAAAGTAAGAACAACAACCAGGTAGATAGATAGATAGATAGATAGATAGATAGATAGATAGATAGATAGATAGATAGATAGATAGATAGATAGATAGATAGATAGATAAAACTTTGTGACAAAGCAAATTAAATTTAGCCATTATTTATACTTCCTTTCAAATACTTCACTACAAATACAAACATTTTTGTAAAAGTAAGTTTCAATCATTACTTTCTCAAAACAAGTTTCTCACACAACTAAAAAAAGAAAAAGACACATACGTGTAATATGAATAAAGAATCACATCAGATAATTATTATTCTGTTAGCATCTATTCACATATAATAGAATAGAATAGAATAGAATAGAAAAATTACCAAAAAAAACACAATTTTATATGATATTTTAATTTCTATCTGATGTAAAATATTTACCTCCTATTACTTTTATTATAGAAGTGAAATTGTATTTGACATCATATACATTTCATATTTATACAGCATTTATTAAAATAATGATCCATGTATGTTTAAGTGATATCTCAGATAATATGATAATGAAATATAAAAGCAAATTTGTGTTTCTATCTAAAGTGTTCCCATTATTATATTCATTGTGTTTTTATCTGTGGATTCAAATATTTTTAAATACAAAATGCATCATCATAGAACGAATAGTCATACTTAATTTAATTTTAAACAAATAAACACAAAAGTTGTACTTTCTGTTGCATATTTGTATTCATAAGTAAATATTAAATTATGATTTCATTTATATGTATGTAATGTCATTATAAATGAATAATTTCTCACAACAATTTCAAATTTTACACAAATACGCTTAAATAAAACAACAAGAATAAGATCTGTCTAGTATGAATAAAGAATGATACATTATTTCAGCTAAAATGTTGTATTCCAGGACTAAATCACAATAATGTTACGAAACAAAATGTTTTATATCACATGTAAAAAAAATATTCATTAAAAATATCAATTATATTGACTCTAAGTTCACATCTGTTTTATGTATTTGTGTATTGACACATGATCAGTCAAAACACATTATCATACGACAAATAATTATCAAGGACTAAATTGGTCATATTGAATATTCTATACAATTCAGTGACATTTATCAACAAATATGATCAAATATATATCTTATATTTATATAAT
>NW_007580547.1:8649-9992 GCF_000690725.1 Stegastes partitus | reverse complement strand
CTCTGGAGAACCTGAGCACAAGTGGCGCTCTGATGCAGCTGAGGCCAAACAAGGACGAGCTGTGAGAGCAGACGAGGCCGCGTGGTTTCTAACAGCTCCTCAAAGCTCCCATCAGCCCCTGCGGCCCACAGATAAGGCTGCTGCTGCTGACTGACAGCTCAGCTCAAGCTGCTGTGTGCTTTCATGGTCAGGATTCAAACCTGATGGCAGATCCAAGAAATCTGCTCACATGATGCAGAAAGACTAAAAACATTCATGTTCCCACAAACACATTGAGGTTGGTGGAGAATTTATCAACACAGACTGTTATCTGTTGTTGGGATGGAAATAAAAAACTACAAATCCACACAGCTCCTCAACTCTGACCATGTTTCAATAATAGATTCACTTTTATAACATTTCAAACAGTTTTCTCAAATTCTACAGGTTGATTTTTAATCTTCTTTTTGATGTCCTCATGCTGCATATTAATAGAAACATTTCTCAGCATTCAGTCGGACACATCTGGTATTTTTGGAAACTTTACAATCTGCACTAGAGTTGATCATAAACATGTGTTTCATTTACTTTACTTCTACTTCACTATCTTTATTTAGAGGTTTTGGTTTTTAAACATAGACTCATTTAGATTGTGATAAAATATCTGTTTAGTTTCTTATTCAAAATATCAAATTGTTTTTCTTTTTGTCTTTCGAGTGTTGAAATGTATTTACTTTTGGTAATTCTGTCATTTACACCAAAGAGGCAAGTTTGTTTGTATCGCACAATTCGTACCTGAGGTCATTCAAAGTGCTTCAGACAAAGTATAAGAAGACAGATAAAATCAGTCCACAGAACATAAACACAATTATTAATTAATTACATTAAAAAGCAAAGAGGCACATAAAATCAATGCATAAAAACATAAATATAATCATGAATTAGAAGAGAACAGATAAAATACTTTCAGCTGTCATATGCACAACTAAATAGAACTGTTTTCAGCCTGGATTTGAACTTTGTCAGAGTTGAAGCCTGTCTCACATCTTCTGAAATCCAGTTCTAGATTTTAGCTGCATAAAACTGGAACGCAGCTTCAATGTGTTTAGTCCTGACTCTGGGCACCACCAGGAGATCCTCCCTGAGGTTCTCAGAGCCGGAGATGGTTCACATGGCACTAACATGTCAGAGATGTACTTTGGTGCTGGACCATGAAGAGATTTGTACACAAGCAAAGCTGTTTTAAAGTCAATTCTCTGAGCGACAGGTAGCCAGTGCAGAGACTTGCACTGTAATAAAGTAAATAAACATTTTTAACATTTTTAACTGTATCAATTGATCATTTCCATTTGACACATATTTTA
>NW_007580547.1:2077-8379 GCF_000690725.1 Stegastes partitus | reverse complement strand
CAACAATCAAACACTAAATGATATCCAACACTTTGTTTCAGGCTCTTCAGAAGTTTGGATTCTTCTTCATCAGCATCAGGAGGCGTCTGATGGTCCCACATTCTTCTACAGCAGGACAACAAGCCCAAACATCCAGCCAGACTCATAAAGAAACATCTGCAGTCACAAGAAGAACCAGGAGTCCTGACCCCCCCACAACAGATCAACAATCATCAGAATGATCACTGCATCACCATACTTTGCACACAAGTAACCGTCAATCACTGAGAACTTGGTGCAACTTTCTCACTTCTCTTTCGTGGTAAATATGATTTCTCCAAAATTCCAAGTTAGCCGACCGCCATTTCAGACAGAACACTGTGCCAGTTTTAGCCATTTATTTTGGAATGACAAACATTTTGTTTTTGGCGGTGACTCTGCTCCAGTGATGCTCTGGAACAATCTGAGCAAACATGACACAGACAGTCCATGAGATCATAAATCCCCAAACCTGCACTACCAAAGGGAGCAGATAAGCAGAGTCACCCGGAGATGAAATGGACTTTAATGAAATTAGCCTATGTGTAGCGACAAGCATGTTGTATTTCCTCTGAATTCATGCACTTGGCATGGCCATGTCATCTGAATCCACAGAATCAGCAACATGCTGAATGCAAACATCAGGCAAGACACTGATAGAGTGACTTGATACAAAGGAAACATACATCTATGTGAGATGAGACTATGTGAGAAGCATGATGCATTTCCTTTTCCAACCTTCACATCTGGATGCAGGGGATCAGCAGCACACTGATGTGAGACTATGAGTATGGTCAAGCATGATGCATGTCCTTTAAATTTGTGCAAGCATGCACCAACATGAAACAGTGCCCCAATTATAAGAAGTTATCACAGATTATACATAATATGAACTATTCATGGCCTTTGAGCTATATTTGATAGGCAGAGGAAATGTTCATACACTGCAGAGGATGAGCAGAATGTGCAGCTCAGGGCAGAGACCACGGTGTTGGCATGGTAGGTGAAGGCAAGCAAACCAGGGGCTTCATTTATCATCAGTGCGTAGAAAAGGTTCTAAATTCTGTCGTACGAATGAAACGTAGAGTGTGCGTAAGTACATTTTTATCAAACGTGCGCACGAGGGTTGTACACACATCAGTGTTGATAAATCCCACTTGTTCTTAACCACCGTGCTCGTGCACGTTGCCTTCAGAAACGCCTCCAAATCACTATATACAGCAACAACACGCCTCTTTATAAAGCAAGTGAAGATTTTTTTTTTCCTCACCTGTCATCATCATCGTGGCAAAAAGGGCAAAAAAGAGGGATTTTTCTAAAACTGCAATCAAGGTATTCACAGCCCATAAAAGACAAATGACGCAACTGGAGGAGGACGAATTAATACCCAACTTTCACCCAGTGGATAACCCTGATCACCTACAGATGACATGTTTTAATAACCATACTATGTCCAGTAAAAAACATTTCCACACTCTGTGACACTCACCAATAAGCCAGTCATCTTCAACAGCTCCTACTTGGAGATGAACCCACAGAGCTGCTCTGCTCAATGAATGAGTCGTGTGTTCCTCCAGGCCACTTATTTGTACGTTGATTGAATAAAACCCTTTTCTATTTACAAAATTCAACTTGTTTAGAGATGCTGCTTTGAATACCATGTGGGTGCATTCCATGGCTTCACTTATGTCTGGGAATCCAGCGATGGCGTAAGTCCCCGTTTGATTTGGCCTCGTTGGTGATGGCTGGAAGGGAGCTGGATGTAGGCTGGGGCCAGGGGGAGTTATGGCATCTAACACTGTCAGCATGATCCTGTTCAGTGATGGCTGGGAAACATCACATATGTCTCCAACCTCACGCTGGAACGTGTCGGTGGTGAAAATCCCTGAATGCTTTCTATTTGTAGTTTCACTATTCTACCACTAGATTATGTGCGTACACATGGTCAGAGTTGTGCGTATATTTACTCACATTCCTCAGTATAAGTACAAGTTGATAAATTACATAATTTGTAAAGGGATGTTCGTACACACGCTCTACGCACATATCTGTGCGTCCGCACTGATGATAAATGAGGCCCCAGGCCTAGGCAGGGCCTTCCCAGAGTCCATGTTGAACAGAGGCTCATCTCTGCTCGCTTTGGTTCACCATTCCAGGCCCTGAATCACAGGAGGGAAGAAACAGAAAGCATATGAGCGCTGATAATGAAGATCAGAGAACCTTGAGAATATCAACTTTGAAAGCCTAAGGTCAATCTAAAGAGGAGACAGACATAGTGAGGTCATGCAAGATATAGAATTTCTCAGTGTGTGAAAGGAACTTCCCACAACTAAGAAACCCCCAAGCCACAAGAAGGACTGTTCCAAGATGATATCTACATACAGACTAAACACCCAACAACAACAAGGAAAGGCGATCAGAATGAACAAGATGGAAGGCAGTGCCAGGAACGCTGTTAAATAATGAAAAGAAGGTCCGAGGAGTCACTTCAGGAATTCCAACGAGGGTGCAAATAGAGCAAATAATGGAAAATGTAACTGGAGGGAAAGTGACAGAGGTGAGGTGTTTGCAAGCTACTAGAGATGGTGAAAAATGTGATAGTTTATCAGTAATGTTGGTGTTTGAGGAGGAAAAACTGCCATCTAAAGTATATATTGGATTTATGAGATATGAGGTCCGGCCTTATCTCCCTCCACCTCAGAGGTGTTTCAGATGCCAGAAGTATGGATATGTAGCAGCTGTTTGTAAGGGAAAGTAACGCTGTGGAGGATGTGCTGGTGAACATCCATCCATTATCTATACACCGCTTAATCCTCACTGAGTCGTGGGCGGGCTGGAGTCTATCCCAGCTGACTTGGGGCGAAGACAGGGGACACCCTGGACAGGTTGTCAGTCTGTCATAGGGCTACAATCAGAGGCATCCCGCCAGGACAAGCAAACCAGGCAATTGCCAGGGAGCTCCATCAGAAAAGGGAGCCCCCAAATGGCAACAGGGGCTATAGTCCCTGATGCGGAGGTCATGAGTTAAAATCCCACTCATGGTGCTTTTCCACAGGTCCTTCCCCCATTTGTCTCCCCCACTTTCCTGTCTCTCTCAGCTGCACTCTCAGAAAAAAAGAAGTCCACTTTTCTAAACTGAGTATCTGTACCATCTATCCATCCATTTTCTATACAGCGCTTTATCCTCTGTAGTGTCGCAGGATGGCTGGAGCCTATGCAGCGGACTTAGGTCAAGGCAAGGTTCACCTGGACGGGTAACCAGTCCATCACAGGGTCAACAGAGGCAGGCAACAATGCGCACTCACATTCAAACCTACGGGCAGTTTAGAATCATTAATTAAACTTGCATCTTGGGACTGTAGGAGAAACCAAGATGACCAAGGATGTGTCTTTCTCCACCAGCTGCTTTATCTTTGAAACACACCCAGCTTGTTTTATGCATCAGCCAGGGACAGACTGACAGAGCCACTGAAATTATGAAAGTACTACTTTTCGCCAATATAGCAAATGCAGGAGTTGCCCATGCCAGTAGGAGTGTCAGCAACACAGCTTCATGATTTACTCACACAAATGAAACCACTTGAAATTTTAACTCGCATTCTCTCAATATGTGGTTTCAGTCTGGACACAGAGGCACAGAGGACTGGGACTGTTGGTGCATTAAGCCTCTTGGTTATAAGGAGCTGATAAGCCAATGATCAACTTTACTGCGCCAAACTAATTTTAGTTTGATCTAAAAGCTTCAAAAGCTGCCTTAAACACAGTCATTGTAATATTTTATGACCTTGAATCATGCTCTTAAGAACAGATATTTCAACACAACCATCAAGACATTTCCTCCACAGCCTGATTCAGATGAGCTAAGCAGAATTTAACTAGACTGAAATCATTACCTGCCAGTATGTGGCTACAGAGATGAGGGTGGAGGAGAAGGACCACACCAGCAGGAGGCGCTGGAGCTGCAGGAGTCACACGTGTACAGGTGGGTCGGCTATGACATCATTCTGGTGGGTGGAGACGGCGGACTTGAACCCGGAAGCTGGACAGCATGTAACAGGTGCAGATGAAACCTGGATTGAATTAGAGGAGAGACTGGTGGACGCCTGGAGGAGACGGGACGAGGCGACGCTGGGTGTGAGGACTTCTGGAGCTGGAGCAGGATGAAGGTGATTAGATCTCGGATCCTGCAGGAGCTGGAGCCAGTGGACCACATGGATGGGCGGAGCTGGGACGCCCGAATGTTTCTGATGTGGATTTGAAGTTATGAACTGAAGTAGCCGAAGCAGATCAAAAGTTTGTGTTTACAACGTCACCTTGAGGTTCGATGTGACTGTTAGAAGCTGTTGCTGGATTTTAATGTTGTTGAGGAGGATGAAAGGGATTTTCCAGAGTGACAGCGCTCCGGCAGACAATCGAGATTCAGGACANGACTGTAGGAGAAACCAAGATGACCAAGGATGTGTCTTTCTCCACCAGCTGCTTTATCTTTGAAACACACCCAGCTTGTTTTATGCATCAGCCAGGGACAGACTGACAGAGTCACTGAAATTATGAAAGTACTACTTTTCGCCAATATAGCAAATGCAGGAGTTGCCCATGCCAGTAGGACCGTCAGCAACACAGCTTCATGATTTACTCACACAAATGAAACCACTTGAAATTTTAACTCGCATACTCTCAAAAATGTGGTTTCAGTCTGGACACAGAGGCACAGAGGACTGGGACTGTTTGTGCATTAAGCCTCTTGGTTATAAGGAGCTGATAAGCCAATGATCAACTTTACTGTGCCAAACTAGTTGTAGTTTGATCTAAAAGCTTCAAAAGCTGCCAGTCATAGTAATATTTTATGGCCTTGAATAATGCTCTTAAGAACAAATATTTCAACACAACCATCAAGACATTTCCTCCACAGCCTGATTCAGATGACCTAAGCAGAATTTAACTAGACTGAAATCATTACCTGTCAGTATGTGGCAACAGAGATGAGGATGGAGGAGAAGGGCCACACCAGCAGGAGACGCTGGAGCTGCAGGAGTCACGGTGTACAGGTGGGTCGGCTATGACATCATTCTGGTGGGTGGAGACGGCGGACTTGAACCCAGAAGCTGTACAGCATGTAACAGGTGCAGATGAAACCTGGATTGAATTAGAAGAGAGACTGGTGGACACCTGGAGGAGACAGGACGAGGCAACGCTGGGTGTGAGGACTTCTGGAGCTGGAGCAGGATGAAGGTAATTAGATCTCGGATACTCCTGGAGGAGCTGGAGCCGGTGGACCGCCTGGATGGGTGGAGCTGGGACGCCCGAATGTTTCTAATGTGGATTTGAAGTTATGAACTGAAGTAGCCGAAGCAGATCAAAAGTTCGTGATTACAACGTCACCTTGAGGTTTGATGTGACTGTTAGAAGCTGTTGCTGGATTTTAATGTTGTTGAGGAGGATGAAAGGGATTTTCCGGAGTGACGGCGCTCCGGCAGACACTTGAGATTCAGGACACATCATCGTTAACTCTGCAGACTGACCCGCTTTGGTCTGAACACTACAATCCTACATTGAAGACGCATCAGTGTTTTATAACCTGCACGAGGGTTCTCTGAAGACGAGATGAACAGCAGCGAAGATCTACAGATCTGTAGAGGCGGATGTAGCAGCATGGAGCGAGCTGAATGAATGAAGGCTGCCTTGGTTATAAAGTACACTAAGTGGGTGGGCTGGACTAAAGGAGTGAATGATTGGACAGAAAAGGGCCTTGTGATGTTCTGACTCCATGCCTGTATGAACTAACCCATAAGCTCTGTTTAGTGGCGACTTTCAGTTGTGATCTAATCATTCCTCAATCTCTTTTCTATTAACTTCACTTCCCATCTCAGCATTTCTTTGTTTTATGTTATTGTTTTGTCTTAGTTTCTTCTTGTCTTATTGTTGTGTCATAGATAGTGGTCAAGGTTTTCCACAGCACTGAGATATGAAAAAGACTTAAGAAATGATTGATGGGTCTATATATGTCATGAGGTCTGGGAACACCTCAGGATTCTCTGGGAGGAGTTGGAAAACTTTTTAACTTGCTGCCACTACAATCTGCATCAGGAGAACATGGGTGAGTGTGAGTATGTTTTCCTGTCATCAAACAAGAAACCTTTTTTACATGTCCCTTTGTCCTTGTAGACCTGGGCCAGGAGCAACCAGAACCCATCCAAATTAAAGAGGAACAGGATGATCTCTGCACCAGTTTGAACAAGGAAGGCCCGTAGTCTCCACTAGTGAGGAGGGAGAGAAGGTTGTAC
>NW_007580547.1:0-1187 GCF_000690725.1 Stegastes partitus | reverse complement strand
ATATTATATTAGAGCTGCACATCAGTCTGTTCACTTTCTCTCTCATCGTTCAAGGATTCACGCTCACAGTAACCTGTCTTTGGATATTTGGACTTCACATTTTTTGATCCTCAGAAACAAGTTACCGTTCACCAGCTGCACACATGTTGACTGACTGTTTGGTGCTGGCCTTTTCTCACCCTCATGTCTCACCAATACATCTTATTGATCCCTTTGATCAGTGATCAGAACTTTCAGTTGTGACATTTTGTGCTTTATTATTATTTATGATCATTTCTGATTTGCCTGAGTTTTTTATTGCATGAAATGTGAATATTTTGAAAGATGTTTGTGAAATTTTAGATTGATATATCAAATAATTTCAGACATTTAATATTTTTTTTAAAATTGCCTGTTGACACACTTTAAGCAGTTTTTTACACGTTGACATTAGAAGCTGGTTTAATGAAAATACCTCAAGTAAGAAATATAAATAAGAGCATGAAATTTGCATTGTTATTTTTCATAATGTCATTGATTCAGAATCTGCAATATCAGACAGGTAGAAAAAAATCATCTCTGATCATGGATGAGTGGAATTAAGCCTGACGTTTCAACAGTTTGATCTGTCACAGCTGAGGTTTGAATAATGAAAAAAAATGTTGGCTGTGTTGATTTTTTTCTAAATAACTAAAATACCACGAAAGGCCATTTTTATTTTCTATGTTTGTTTTCTTTTTTATTGCAGTTTAAAAAAATCGTATAAACATAACGATGAAAAACATTATCTATTAACTATATTGTTATTAGTTTACTTGTGTTTATTGGTTCTCTAATTATTAATATGTTTGTTGCTTCCCTTAGTGTCAGTATTAAATAATTTTTCTGAGGTTTTATTGCTTCTTGAATCTGTGTTTTTTTTTTCATCATTTATTCATTTTTAAGTGGCACCAACGGATATTCTGCAGCCAGTTTATCATTATTCTTGTATTTATACCATCAGAGTGAATTTACAGCTCTGTGTTGAAGATTTGACCTGTTTCTCTCACAGATGAAGAACACAGATGCTTCCTGCAATGATTCTTGCAACCAAGTCAATAGCTGGAACTGTCATTGTGTTATTAAAGCGAAAAGCCACAGCTAACAGTGTTGCAGAGCAGAAACCCACACAGGAAAAGAAGTTTGATTGGCTGTCAACAGTCTGAAAA